>NW_015116022.1:6766-48604 GCF_001443285.1 Poecilia latipinna
CAACAATAGAGCTAACTAATCCTTAAAGGGAGAAACGTGGCTGAGTTAAGACTACATTCACATTCAGGCCTTGCACACACAGAGCCGAGTCTTTCTAAAAACAAAAATCTCCAGCACATCATGTAAAAAAACATGCACGATACCGGTTTCAGAAAAGATATCATCCTCATCACTGAGTGTTGATTTAAACATGCCAAACCTTTAGGGGGCAGTATAGCCCAAAGCTAAAACCGATTCTAGTCAACGGGGTATATGCCACGGACTTCCGTTTTAGCACTTCCGCATTTTTTTGCCACAAAGAATGGTTCCGGTGCACAGGCAACAGTATGTTAATAGTGGCTCCTCAGTCGCTGCAGGACTATTAATGATGCCTATACAATTATTCGGACGTCCTGAAATGCTCCAACAACAACAAAGGATTTTAGCTGGATGTGTCAAACTTCACAATAACTTTGAAGATAAGTTAATAAATCGTTTGTATTCACCATAATGCCTCATATGTCTGACGTAGCTAACAGGGACAAGCTTACAAAGTTGCTATGTAAACATTAAGTGTTTTGACTGTCTGTGCAGTGTGCAATCTACATATCTTTGCTTTATAGATAGATATAGATATCTATCTATATAGACATATATAGATCTGACTATATTGTGCCCAAGCTATCAGTCGAAGCTGAAGTTAGCTTCCGAATGTAGCATCTAATTCAGAAAATAGCTAAAGGGCAATTACTCTTAATTTTTCACTATCTTGAGCTTTTTAATGTGTTGTACTGTAAAAACTACACCTAGACATTTCAAACCTAACTAGATTATTCTGTACTAACAGCAGAATAAATAAAATATTTGTGAAACCTTCTAATTGATTTGTGAAATTTGTAAAATGTCAATAATAGATTCCAGAACGCATTAGATCTGAATTATTAAATTGGCATTATTTATCATTTTAACTTTCCGTTTTCTTTCTTTTTTTTTTTATCTTTATTATAGTTGGAGTTGGACAGGAGTTGTTTGATGGCTTCCTGGAGGGAGAGATTGGCTGAGCTAATGTTGCCAACAACTTGTTGCTATCAACTTTTTTGCTTTTCTTTATATAGAAAGTATTTCTATCAGTTAGTCTTTTTCCGTTTTGTATACATTATTTGCTCTATTTTTTATTTTTATTTTTACCTTAATAAAAAGGTGAGGTGGAAATGTACATCCTCTTGATTACTGACAAATGTCAGAACCACATGGACTGAGCTGGTTACGTCAGATCAATCTGAATCTTTATTTCTCATTAAAACGATTTCTTGTAATTTTAAGACATTGTTATAAAATTGCATCTTTATTTTGCTGTAACGATGACTGCATTCTTGCAATTTATTAATGCTCCCTTATACAACTCACAGAACAGATGATTGAAATAAAGGCACTTTTTGAAAATACTTTCTGTGATTTTATTATAGAAATTGAGGATGGGAGGAATTGATTAAAATCAAATCTGATATGAAAAAAAATCTTGTAAGTCATATCATCCAGCCTTATTCAGTATATTAAATTATATGACTAACTACATATTACTTAATATTCACATTTCTTTGCTGGTATTACCTAAATGTGTTGCATTTTACCATCTCACTTGAATTCCTGATCTACATGCAAATACTTGATATAACATAAACACTGAGAAATGGGGACAAAAAGGTTTGTGAAATGTAGAGTATTACAAATGAAATTCAATTTTATTGTAGGTACAAACAGGATTGCAAAATTAACAGTGAATATATAATATACTTCCTAGCAGCTAATTAAACATCAGACTTGTTTGCCTTTACTGGTGTTGAAAACTCGTCACTCTGGTGGAGAGGAAGATTGTTGTACCAGTAGCTCACAGATATTTTAAGTTTTGCGTCTTTTTCATGGTACAGATCTTGCAGCGTTGGCTAAAAATAATAGGAGCAAGCAGGACCCGGAACCAATCTACAGTATGTGGCATAAATTCAAACGGAAATACGTCACCACCTCTCGTGGCATATACCCCATTAGATTGCTTCAAAACAACTACGACTTCTTGTTAGGAATTAAACATGGCGCTAGGAGGTTCGTTTGTGTGTACAGACACATAGCTTGAACTACGTGTAAATACCATATTAGCATATGAAGTTAGTAAAACACAACACTTCTGTCGATTGAGAGTCATGTCAAAGCAAGTATGGGGATATATTAGCGCATTGTTTGTCTCAGACTTTAATGCATGGGACCCTAAATCCTAGTTTACCCATATTTTCTCAAATTTCCACTTTTGTCAGGGTTTCTATAATCGTTTGAAAGGCCAAAACGCATAAAAATGTATTTGTTTTCTTAGATATCTACATGTGACATCAGAGTTTGAATAAGGAAAATCATATTTTTATAAGAACATACATTGACAGACAATGAGCAAAAACCTTTTGAGAAAACAACCAACAAGTTAAAATCATCTTCATGCTTTTTCACCTGCATAGTTAAGGATTTACTTTGACTTGAACAACAACCTAAGATTTGTGGTCAGTGAAAGCTTATCAGTCATATTCAATAAATATGTTTGTATGAGGCTCATTTGTTAGATGTTTTGAAAATAACCTTTAAAGAAATTAAAAATACTTTTTATTAAGCCCAAACTTCAGTATTTTTTGTTGTTTTTTATTGGTCTGATGTAATACTCTAATCCCAAATGTCATGTTTTCATGAGCTGTAAGCAGAAAATCACAATTAACAGAAATAAAGGCTTTACATTGAATTAATTAAATCATGTAATGTGCTTTGCTGAGTTAATTAGATTACTGAAATAAGTGAACTTTTCAAATGTTTTCTTATTTATTGAATATGACCGTTGGGTAGGCTGTAGATTTCTGTTTTCTAAAATAAACTACACAACACAAATAATCAGATCACATCAATCAGTCAGTGTAATGGTTTTATTAGAATCTTGCAATATTTCTGCAAACACAAGTATGGCAATATCTGCATTAAGATATACAGTAGTATCTGGTTTCAAAAAATGCTGAAGGAGGTTTGGTGAAGGAGGTTCACTGTATGTTTGCTAAGAAAACTTGTACTGAGTAAAAAGGTATTTTTGGATCTGGAAAAAAGCATTTCTGTATATTTTTATATATATATTTATATATTTATTAATAAATAATGCACTGCCATGGCCGTGGAGATATGGCTTAGACTGTCTACACCCGATTCACAACTCTGAAAAATGGCAATGACATGACTCCATACACACAATGACGCAATAGTGTCAGGAACAGCAGTTAGACTAATCGTGAGACAAACAAGCCAAAAAAGGAGTGAATTTAGAAGAGGACTGTTCAGAAGACAATGCAGCTCCCTGGAGTTTTGGGAAAGTTTTATAGCTGGCAGTAGGTAATGACTGATGACCAAAAAATAAACTGTACATTAATCAGCTTCCCTCTCTTGGAACTAGTTTGACAGTTGTGAATATTCTTGTTTACTTTTTGCTGGAAGTTGGATGAGAGTGTCAATACAGCTCACAGGTCCGTCTGCTGACAGAGAATTGCACTTACTTGCAGAAGATTTTCTTTTCTCTCACTTTGTTAAAGTGACAGTTGGAAATATTGAATTACTAACAATGCAACTTGAGCACAGACAGATTTATATGCTCACTTATTTCTAACACTTCCCATGTTCCCGGTTCAATTCTTTGCTGTCACACTTTAATCCCCCTACTGCTTGTAGCTCATAGTTTGGCAGTAAAAAATTTAAAGAAATAGTTTGGGAAAAATCTGAAGTGTGGATTTTGTGGATTTGTCATTAGTCAGTATGTTACCTGCTGAAAGCTTTCAGAATGATCTCAGTTTGGGGAAACAGAAGTTCCCATGAAAGAGTCCTGCTAATGGCTAGTCCAGACTGAATTTCTGCTCCAGTCTTTGTGCTTTAAAATGGTTGTTTACTCTGAGATGTTCAAGTATTTGTATTGAACCACAACTGTCTAGTTTTCACAGTTTGGGGTAAACAAATTTAGAAAACAGTCAGGAGCAATCAAAACTTTTTACCTGTTATTCAATTACATAGTTTGACATCTCAGCATCCATGTTTGATGCAAAACATATAAATGAAATGATTTCTAAAGTACTCTACACCAAAGCAATGCAAGAATATCTGGGAATTATGTCACACAGGAACTTGAGATTCTGTGTTTTACCCAGCAGAGTGAAATAGTTTGAAGTTATGTTTGCCATGCTTTGCAGCTTCAAATAAATGTGGCTTAATAAAAGCCAGATATAAAAATGAATCGCTTCACATTATTGTATTTGACATTTTAATGGTTGTTTTATAATTTTGCTTTGCATTGTATTTTTAAATTTCAATGAAATTATGGCAAAATTAATTTTACTGTATTCATATAAACATGAACAATATTTGGTTCAAATTGGATGACATCTTCTTTAAGTGTTTTTTAAAGTTAGACACTACCTGCCTGTCTTTAAAAGAACTGGTTATGTTCAAATCTCATTTTGTGAAGCATCCATCACTCAGTCAGTGAAAAGTTGTTTCTTGAAAACATTACATGGTCATTTGAAATCTATATGTTCCTTAAAAAATGTTTTTCAATCCACTTTCAGATTGTCTTTACTTAAGAAATTAGCTTAGGTTTCTCCCATCAAAGATTATTCAGATTACTTTCTGCTGCAGGTAGATACTAACTATAACTCCACAGAACACCACATTAAAAAAAAAAATCAGTTTTCCCTTTCACGGTTTCAAGTAGCCTAATTTACAGTGTGAATATAGTTTTGTGAACACAATGGTACCAAACATAAAATTTATTTTATAACTGGAAACATTCATATAATAGTTGTTTTTTACTCAGAGCTCATAATGAGACATCCAGTCTCACTTGGAGAGGTTGCAGAAGATTCAACATCCTGGATCTACCTTCCTTTAACATGTCCCAGTTCCAACAGTATGTGACTCCTTGGTTTTTATTATTATAGTGCTTGTCAACTTTGTCACCATGGTTACGATATCCCCTCAACAGGAAAGAGGATCCCTTTCTTAATACAGCTTGTTACAAAAGTTTTAAAAAAGTGCTTTTGATTTTTTTTATTTGTTTAAGGAAACAATAATGAAGAAAATAAAAAAAAGCAAAATAAAAAATGTCCTCAGTGAGTAGATAATAAATGTACTCTCTCTAACATTCAGGTAGTATGCTCCATAAGTCTCTCACAATATATGATACATTCATTTCACTGTGCCAACCCTTACTCTGCGAGCCAACAAACAGAACATGGCAAGTGGGAAACATATTTTTTTCAACTGTTTAACAAGATGGTTAAAGTAGAAATGTTTTATACTACACTCAACATAAAGACTTGCCTTATTATTTACAATATATACTGTAAAACTGTAAATCAGGTGAGATAAAAAGGCACAAGTTTCCCTTTTTTTAAGTACATGTAAACATCTCATCAAAAAGCATGCAATAAGATTTTGTTTTACAAAAAGGATATCATTTTTAGACAAAGTACTTAAATATTGTTTTCCTGCAAAATATAATTCTCTCAAAAATACTTTCCCATTCATTCTATGAACTGTTAGACATTTTTTATTCTTTAAAAAGGACAACAAAAAGGGGGAAATAAAGAATTAAATGAAGCCTTTCTGGACAGGTGCTGAAAATTATTGCAGTGGAGAAAAAAAAACATTGAAATAATATTTCTGTAGAGTATAATGAAAGAGAAGTTGGCCCCACATTCTTACCCAATATATTTTTTCTCATAATTTATGGAGAAAAAAATCCATCAGGATGACAAAATTTGACACATCCACCTCTGATCTCCCAATTTGACAATAATAAGAAATAAAATACACAACCCTCTCCCTTTTCTGATCCCCGTCATTAAAACTATATTTCCTACACCTCCAAAGACAAATTAATTCTGGCTTCTGTTTGCATGAAAATGAACTTCAACTCAGAAGAGAGCGAAAAGTCTGGTGGAACGGTTCCAGACCCGACCCAAGATTATATGGGGCCAGAAGCAGAATTTAATTTGGGGCCCCAAATTAATTTGTCTGACATCTTCATTTGGTTAGGCAGCCAGAATCCTGCATTTAGTGAAGGTTCATCGTTATTTATTTATTTACAGCTACAGTGTTGATGAAAGGGGATTCTCACAGACACAAGCAGGAGAAATGACTGAACTATGGTGACTTCAGTCATACTCTTCAAAAGTATCAAAGTTTGTTATTTTGATATAACATATTCATATGTCAAAATAAATTAGAATTAACATTTTTAGTTCAAGTAGAGATGCACCCATCAGATTTTTGTGGCCAATTTCATATTTTTGTGAAGCTCTGACCCTCCAGATACAATTTTAGCTGATTTTAATTTCTCTTGGATAAATTTAATCAGCACTCATTCATTATTTACCTTAAGAGCAAAGGAACCACCTCAGTAGTTGAGAGGGGAGTTGCCCTAAAACGGATTTTTAAGATACAGATTTAATTTTAGCCTCCTAACTGTACGATTATCAGTTTGCTTTGTAGCAACAGCTTCCATGTGTATTCGATAAAATGTGGACTTTTTCAAAAGCCAACATTTCCAAAACACACCATGTTCCATGATAGAGGCTGAAAGCTACAAAGGATAATAAATCAGAGCAACTTGGCTACAACAGTCAGTCTTTCTGTTATCTGTTTAAATTACTCATTTAAATTAGAATTATGCCTAACATTATTGACATTCATACCTTTAAAGTGAAACATTTCAATGATACCTATATTTTTTCTAACTGAAGCATAAGAAACATTTTGAAGTGGCCCAGCCAAAGTCCAAACATGAATCTGATAGAGGAGGGAGCTAGAGATTAGGGTGATGGCAAAGCTGCCTTCCAACCTCAAAAGACATGGAGCATCAAAAAGAAAGATTTTTTTTTTTAAAGTATACTCATTTGACAATGTTTCTAGTCTTTTGAGAGATACCCAAATCATTTCCAAACATTTAAAAGGCCCATTGTGCTTCTTTAGACTACTACAATTTACTAATTTTGGTTCCACAGCATGTTTGCTGACCCAAAAATGATCTGTTGTTTTAGTTTCCTGATTATGTCCTGTCAAGTTAAAACTCAGCTGAGTTTTCACTAACGGTGCGTCCCGTTAGTGAATTAAGTCACTGATGTTGGGGGCTGCTTAGTTTGCTTAAGCCTTGGGCCGGCTTTGAGAGGTGCTGGTGCTCTAATGTAGCACACCAGCACCAGGCTAGGTGGCTAATATTATGCTGTCTGACTTTAGGCTGGGTGACCATGCAGAAATTCCTCCCTCTGTTATCAGAGTCGCTTAAAGAAGCAAACAATCCCTGCTAGCTGCGCTAATGCCTCATTTCACATTGTTCCTCCTCTGTGCAAATCTAAATGTGGAAACAGGATGTGGCTAAAATCTATGACATGTGCATAATAACCCACACTGAAAGAGCAGATAAACTATTCACATGCTTTCCGAGAGAGAGATAAAAAAAAAAAAAAAACTGCACACAAACTTCATACACACATGTAAATACACACTTACAGGGCACAATAACTGGATAAGAATCACGCCTCCCCACACACTTGTTATCTTCTCTGTCGCTTTTCAGTAGCATCATTGTAGTTTTTCACAACCGTCCAGAAACCAGTGGGGTGTGAGACTATTAAATGGTCCAGAAGACCGTAGTGAAAGTAATACAACTTGGCCCAAATATAGGAGGAAAAAAAGTGGAATCTACATTGGGAAAACTGACCATTTCAGCAGAATAATCTGTTCTTCATCAACACGTACCTTAAAACATCTTCTGTACATCAACTGAGGAGAACGGTGTTAATACCTGTACAAACTCGCTCGGTATTGATGTGTTAGCTGTAAGCAGAGTAATGCTCCACGTTGGATACTATAAACTTTACAGAGTATGTGTGTTCAGACTTTGAGTCCATATATATTGTAGTGTCTGGGCTGTCTGTTTGTTACTGTACATGTTACGTCTTGCCTCGCTTTGTAGAAATGAAGCACCTTAATGTAAAATGACCGGCTTGTCAAAAAAAACGAACCCTTCTATAAAATGCTTTTTATTGTCTCTGGGAAGAGTAGATAAGTGTTGGTTCACAAAGGGCTGGTTTAGCTTCATTGCGGGTAAAAACAGACATTTGGACAGCTGCTCTGGAGATAACACAAATGACAGCTATTACTATAGATTCACCTCAGTCAAATCCATTATCAGTCGACTCTTACTGAAATTGTTTCTGTAAATGCATTATTTCATCCTGCAACATTTTTTTTAACTTTTTTTTTATTTTTTTGCAGAAAAGGTAACGTGTTGCATCAATATATAACACAATGTCTCTGAAATAGTCACGGGAGTTTCATGTGCAAGCTTTCTTCACACTTGAGAGATATATTCATTTCAAAACAGCTCAAGCTTTGGACTTTTGCATAAGAGTCTTGATTGTTTCACTACACGTATTTAAACTTGTGTGTGTGTGTCGATGTCATTAATGGCCGTCACGATGCAGACTTGTGAACCGAACTTGGACTTGTTAGATTTGATGTCGTCGTTTAGCTTATGATGATACCTGTATAGCCCTTGGGTTACCTTCACAGAGACCTGCAGCCTCCACATGAAGTCCTTTGCTGCTACACGCAAAGCTAATTTACTAGTCTAAGCAGGATATTTCCAAGTGTGATTATTCTTTTTAAGACTGCATAAGCTAGATTTAATTGCAATTAAAAAAAAAAAAATCAGTGGATTTGTAAGGGAATCTCAATATAGTGCAGGTGGAGGGCATTTACGGGAAGGCATGTAAGTGTGTTAATTTTCCATCTACTCCTGTGTGAATATATTCTAGGTGATTTATGGCTTTATCTCCACAGAATACTGTTTTCATCTTTGGGGCAGGGTTGCATGGGTGTACATCAGGATGTTTTCGTCAGGTTTGTCAAAAGTCAATCTTGTCATGTCGTGCTCGATGTCTCAAACTATTCACAGCTCTAAGATGCTTATGGTGACTGCAGGGTCAAATCCTTCTCCTCACCACTCCGCTCGACAGCGATCCGAGGCGAGGACGCCGGCTCAGGGGGCGGCAGGGTGAGGGGCCGACACATCAGGCCTTTCTAGCACATGTTCCCTTCCCTGAACCTCGTTTTCCTCTTTTTTTCCCGGTTCTTAATGCCACTCCTGTTCCGGCTTTGCAGCGAGTCACTTCTTGTGGAAGTAGATAGTGTGAGTAAGGCCTGACTCCACCTTTGGTATCTGGTCACTGATGATCTCAACCAACATTTCGGGGAACTCCACCTTCAGGGCCTGCGACTCACGAAAGGTGTAGAAGCAGAAGTCCAGCAAGTTCCCAACGAGCTGCACATCACAAACACACAACTTAATGACAACAGATCCCACTTTCATAAACTGGCCTTGCAAAGATCTTATTACTGCTTAGACTTTTTTTTTACATTTCACAACCAAAAAGTTTGTTATAAATTTAACACAAATGCAGAGAATTATGTACATTTTTCAAATCTCTTATACAAATGAAAATGTGTGGCATGCATTGCTATGATTATGAGAATAAAGTTATATTACAAAAATAAAGTCTTATGATAACAAAGTCAAAATAACACGAGAATAAAGTCACAATAATAGGAATATACAGTCATATCACCAAAACACAGTTTGAATATTAAGAGAGTGAAGTTTTAATTTTCTGAGATCTTCTACATGAAAAATGATTAAAAATATAAATGATGAATGTTTGTAAAGTTTTGCTTTGGAATCAGTTTTACCAGTTAGGAAATAGATATAAGCATTAAATTACTGTTACCAGCATGATTTTTAAATGGTTGAGCATACATCGAAGAGATAGAGATAACAAGATGGACTTGCCAAGTACGTCACGTCACATTGTGATAATTCTATTTTTCACCTTAAAACTATTTTATTCTTATACTTTTATGCTTTTCTTCTGACAAAATCCTATCTTTATTTTGCTAATAGTATGAGTTTATTCTCATAATATTATGATTTCACTCTTGTAATGTACAGACAATTCTCTTAATCTGGTCCTGATACCCCTCTGTCCTCTAACATCCCTAAATCAAATGCAGAACAACTGATTGTCTTTAGGATTTAAAACTCTGTCTGTGTGTAATTTCACCTCAGCATGAATCCAGCTGTTCTGCGCTAGAGAGCATTAGTAAACAAACAGCAGCATGAGGGGAAGTAACACAGCGGGCAGGTCAGGAGGAAAGTTGTGTAGAAGTTTAAAGCAGAGTTAGGTTATAAAACAATATCCAAACTTTGAACATCTCACAGAAACCGAGAGACAGAAACTCAGACTACACATCATATACACTGCAAAAACACAAAATCTTTCCACATATTTTTGTCAAGTTTCCACTGCAAATATCTTAGTACACTTGAAATAAGACAAAGTTAACTTACAAGTTACTTTAGCAATAAGTAGGAGATTGCCTCAAGTCAATATTTTTTAATATTAATAAAAAAAAGTTCTAGTCCCACTTGGTGAATTATCTCACTTAAGCAAATTGTCTCATGTTAAAAGTGAAATAATCTACCAATGGAACTGATACTTTTTCAACAATTTTAAGAAGTTACTGACTTAAAACAAGCTCCTATATCTTGCTGAAAAGTTACTTGCAAGTTAGTTATTTTATGCGCAATAAGATATATAAGTAGAGACTATCCCAAAAATACTTGGTGAGATTCTATGATTTTACAGTGTACAGTCCTTACAGTGAAACATGGAGGTGGCAGTATCATGCCATGGGCATGGTTTTGACCTTTCAGCAGGACAATGATTCTGAATTAGATGAGCAAGGCAGGTAGGGATGGGACTTCCAGCTGTAGTTACAGCAAAATCTGGTTTTCCTAAATGTTGACTCAGTTTGGCTAAAGAAAAAAGTCAGATGTTTTCTTTTGTTAAAAGAAAGGAAATTATAGTTTATGGATTGTTTCTTGATTCCTCGTTTATGCACTATCTTGTTTTTGTCCGTCACATAAAATCCCAGTAAGTTGACAAAATGGGGGAAAATTTAAATGGTCTGAACACTGTTGCAGGACAGCTTCTTGTCTTCATCTGAAAACAGGAACATTTTATTACATTTCTCTCCGTTCAGGTTAAATTTCCTTTATTGCTCTATTGTGCTGACCACTTGGGGGCAGCATGTTTTTTTTTTCTCTCTCTCTACCCAGCTCTCCCTGAGAGAAAGGTCATTCTGTCAGCACAAACCCCAATTACTTAATCATAAGGCTGAATTAATTCTGGTCAGTTATCTTTATGACTTCCCGCTTGCTGATCTTCACCTCCAGGCTTTGCTTTTGCACCAGCCGACCCCGTGCATAGACACAGTGACACCTCAGCGTCCTGATCCAACAAACCGAAAGCCGGTATCGATCCTCCTCTGTTCCGTTCACCAATACAGCGTGGCACTGCCTCTTCCAAAATAACTCCCCACTCTCCCCTCAGGGATGCAATTATCCTCACTGCAAACCACACAATGCTATTGAACCGCTAACTAAAGCATTAACCAGAATCCACTATGTTGCCATTTTACTCAACTTTTCCTCTAAGAGCAGAAGCCCAAAGTGGCAGCAGTTCAGAAAAGAGGGGCTTTGCAGGGAAGCGTGTGCAGAGTGGACCAGGTCAGGGGAACTTACATCATGCATGGCGTCCAGCAGCTTGGTGAGCTGGAAGAAGCGCTGCCAGGTTTGGCCGGAGTTGTTGGTCGCCTTTCCCACTGAACGTCGCAGCTCCTTGATGTAATTAACCCTCATCTCCTCGAATGCAGCCTGGTTCTTCAGACCCTCTTTGGGAACTGGAATAGAAATATAATTTGGACTTAGCAAAAAAGACCAAAAAAAAAACAAAACACTTTCATACTGTAGCATTCTAATAATAAAGTTTTCATCTGTATGTTGTTGTTTGACGTGTCAGAATTTCTTTTTTATCAAATAGCTAAAATAATTATATTTTTAAAAAAAATGTTTGGTCAAAAAAAAAACAGACATTTGATATTTTTACCTGTCACCTCTGGTAAAACAAATATTGTCAAAAAAGGGCAGGGCACAGCCAATAATATATTCACTGGAAGCTGATCTCAGCGTGTAAAAAAGAATCCAAGTTGACTGAGGTTCAGTGTGAAGTTTGCAGTCAGTGATGACATGGGGAGCCAGTCATCCACTGTGTTTTCTCAAGTCTCAGGTCTAAAGGTAACTCTGGAGCACATCATTCCTCCCTCTGCTGTTGAGGTTAATGGGCATTCAGACGTCATTCTCCAGCAGGACTTGGGACCGGCTGCCAGAAGTACCAGTACCTGCTTTAATGACCAAAGTATCACTGTGTTTGATTTGCCAGCAAACTGGCCTGACCTAAACCCCATCGAGAGCCCATCTGCGCACAAGATGATAGGAGAAACTAAACCCAACGATGCAGACGAGCTGAACCCGAGCTTCTCCAACATCTCAGTAAATTTTCATTTCTGTAATAAACGGAAACATATTCTTTTTTCAACTGAATCTTCAAAAACACTTGAGTATTATTTTAATCTGTTTCCCTTCATAGAACAGGTTAAAAACTTCACAAATTCAGACATTTAGAGTTTGGAGAGACCCACTGCTTCAACCCTCAGCTCCTGAAGATGTCTTCAAAATACAAAAAAAGAAAACATTCACAGTTGAAAATCCAAATTTTAAACAACATGCAGAAAGCTTGATACAGCTTAGAATTGGCTGGCAAGCAATCGCTTAACACGATTTGCAGAAAACGGGCCAAGACATATGCAGCCACCAGTGTGCTCCTTTAATGACGGGATGTGGAACTGCGTAAAGGGTAATTAGAGGTGCTTGGTGAATTAGGCTTCAACTCCCACACACAAGACTGATTTGGGGGGCATTTTCTCTCTGTTGGTGATTTAAGCCATTTTAGCAACTCGCTATAATCACATGCACCATTTCCAGCGGTAATTAGTTATCCACTTTAGGTTTATGAACAAATTCATTCATTGAAAGTTCTCAGAAAACAATGATGTAAATCTAACTGTAAATCTTTTTGAACTTAGGCTCAGTTAGTGAACAAACATCTGCAACCTTCACTCTAAGGTTATTAGCTCAGTGCAAAAAGATTTACTTACATTTAATCAGCTTTAAAACAGGACAAATTCACTGCAAAAACACAAAATTTTACCAAGTTTCTTGGTCTAGCTTCTAGTGTGAATATCTTAGTACTTTTGAAGTAAGAACAGAGCAACTTTTCAGTAAGATATATCAGCTTATTTTAAGTCAACTACTTAATATTGATGAAAAAGTGTTAGATTTACTGGCAGATTATTTTACATTTAAAATAGATATTTTGTTTACAGAGACTTCATCATTCACTTGATTTGTTCTGTCTCTTGTTTTGTTAATCTATTATGAATATTTTAAATGTGTTAAATGTTCATAAGAATTAAAAGCTTATTGATCTTTCAGAATGTGATCCCCACTTATAAATTACCTCAAAACAACAATATTATTGTTTATCGCAATAACTTCTGGGGTAATTTATTGTCCAGCAAAATGTGTTATCATGACAGGCCAAGTTGAAATCCTGACTTCTTAATTGGAATGTTGTTAGCTCAGTCTGTTGTCACACCCAGCGTTCCGATTTCCGAGGTAACTGGAATGCAGCATTAGCCCCTGCTGGTCAAAACACTGGATTGCCTCATCGGCATGCAGCCAAGTTCTCCGGAGTCCTGCTAATGACCTCATTATTTGATTCAGGTGTTGAAGCAGAGACACATCTGAAAACTGTGGGACACCTGCTCTCGAGGGTTGGAGTCTGACACATATTCAGCTTCTCATATGAGACCCACATATGTTCACATGTTGGCTGAAAACTGAAACCGTCCACCAAGATGCGACAGGAAGTAAACACAACGCACCGAGACAAACGCTCAAATTGAAACCTACAAACCCGTGGCAGTTGTGTTTTTGCACAGCAGACTGCACTATTCTCAGCTCTAATGGGTTGAAAGAACCGACCCCAACACACACACATCCAGTCACAGACAGTGTTAAATTGGATTATATTCTTCTGTACTTGTAAGTATCCCGTGAACCTCGGGTGAACTAAAACTGCTTGAAGAAAAAAATTACAAAATAACACAACTGAAAGGACGTGTTTGAATTGCAAGTCTCAGAGGATAAAACACTGTAACTGTGAAGATGTGTGCTCTGTTGCCTTCTTCCCTCGCTGTGTTATCCTTTTCACTGTTTCTTTAACACACAGACACCTCCAGGCCTAACGTACATGGAGCTGAGAGCCGATAGAAAAACAGATTGTTCTCCTCCGTGGAGGCTGGGAGTCCTGCGCTACATTTCATGGCTGACATGATGAGAACGTGCTAAAACTGAGGGCCACATTCAGACCTTTTGTTTGTCTCCCACTGACCCAAATGGACCTTGCTTTGAAAATGGCCTGGCCTTCACACAGTTTCTCCACATGTGGCCCAAAAATAGGGCATTTGTATAATTTAGTATCAAATGGATTTTTGTTTCTGCATTACCCCTTCAACAAGGCTGCAGCTCTTATTTATCAACATTCCTTCAGGTCCAGTGGATTGCTTACTGGTTTCCATAATGGGCATAAAGGCCATTAATTTTGGATTTTTAATGATTTCTTTCAATAAGCGGTGATCAAAGTTGCAGGGCGTCTTAATGGGACAGGGCCGGGGCCTTTTAACTTTTAGTATGTGATTAGGATTGACTGCCGCTGGTGGTTTCTATCTATCAGAATAAAAAGGATTTGTTTGACAGCACTCATTTGGATTGATCACTCAAAACAATAAAAGCGCAAAAAACCACAGTGTAGATCTAATAAAGAGAATTTTAGATTTACACAAGATGGAAAAGCCATCTGAACTACAAGTTAATTGGATGTGATGTTATTTGGCAAAGCTTTATGCTGAACTCCAGAACTGTGCGGCTCATAGTGGGAGCTCTGATTTCTTCTTTGTGTAGACTTTAATGTGTTATTTTTGGTAGAGCCATTGCTGTTTTGGACATTTTTCCCTTTGGTTTTGGATGCTGTGAGCTGGATGGATTTTTACTCTTATTTTTTTACTCCGACAGTTGTTATGATGCGTAACTGTGGCAACAAAGTGTTTCTTTCTACTTTTTTTTTTTTTTTTTTTACAACCGGGAGCAGCTAGTTAGCATCTCAAAAGCTCAAATAATACCTGAACTACGACCCCAGAATCCCAGAGGAGTCTAAAAGGACGTTTTGAGGATGCAGAGCACAGAGAGAAGGAGGACGTTCAAAGAGGAGGAAGTTCTTACATCGATCATGTCCCAAACTCCTACGTCTCTCTGCCTGGCAATCTAACCAGACGACCAGATAGATTTAAAGTGGAGTGGCAAAAGCAAATGAGATGGATTAGCAGTGTTTGCTGATAACCAATGGTGTCGTCCAGGACATTTCACTGTGAAATATCGTCTTTTTTCCTGTCATTCAGTCAGTGGCTTCCTGCCCACATCATCACCGTCTGCAAAAACTATTTTAGATACTTTGATGACATGAGTAACAACAACATTTTATTTCCCTTTGGGATAAATATTATTTTCAAATTGAACTGAATCAAACAAAATTTCCTTAGCAGAAAGGATGTTGGTTGGGATGCTGAGAAACACCTGAATGATTCGCCTCTGGGAAGTCAGTTTTAAATCACTGTGGACCAAATCATTACCAATAAAGAAATTAAGCTGCTCAAAAATTTACACCTTCAAGCACAACTAAAACTATTGTTTTTAGAGGTTAATGCAGCTTCATGTTGCATTATTATTCCACTCAGGAGAAAGAACGGTTCAAACAAACCGTTTAAAGCAATTAATGCAACATTCATGGTGAAGATGACTGGATGTAAACCTTTGACCTTCAGACTGTATGTGCACCTGAAGCAAACGGAACAAGGCTGCAGTTTAATGCATGTAAGAGGTAAGATCAGCTGTGGTTAGCAGTGGAAGCGTGATGATCAAAGCTCTGTTGAGTCCAGTAAAGTGCCTGAACACCTGACCCACCTGCTCTTAGCCTGATTAGTAAAAAGCACAAATTCAAGCACATAAACAAACCAAATGAATAAAGAGAATACTTTAAATGCAGACCCTCTGTGTTTGTGAGGAGATGAGGAGCTTAACTGGTTTGAACAGGCCACTGCTTTTGTACCAAATCCAAATAGGGTCATAAGACACCGCAGGCTCAGTGAAACCTTAGCCAAGGTCACAGAGAAATAACAGCCCTTGTCTCTTTTCTCTTTATCCCACTTTTCCTCTTTGTGTTTTGCTCGTTCACCTTATGTAGCATACAAATGTACTTTTACAAGCCTGCCCAAAGGCACACACACCAGCCCTGACTCTGTAGAGCTTCCTCAGCTGACGGGTTTTGACACCTCCTCTGTAAACAACGTCCAACTATCACATTTGAACAAGGGCTTCCTACAATGCCTGCAGTGGAACCAAGCCAAACTCCTCTCCAGTACGGACACTTCATCATGCGGGCTTTGGACCATCGCAGGATGATTATGATCCTCATCTTAATTCCTCATATTTCACAGTTTTATGATGACTAAATCTGAAATCACAAGAAGGGCTGGAACGACTTGGCAAATTATTCGAGTACCTCAAGTATTAAAATGTCTTGTTAAATTTTACTAAATTAGCTCACTGTGTTCCAGCCGGATGTTTTTTGGGTTGCACAACACTCTCGCTTCCACCAATGAGCTGTTGATGAATGCTACGTGCTATTAGCAGCTTGCTACGGAAAAAATGGAGAGGGAAGGAAAGCAGGGCATGATAATTTGTTTTAATTTTTCTTGTTTTCAGTTTATGTCTGTTCAAAATAAATAAATTAAATTAAAATTAAAAGTAATAATAATAATAGTAAACTGGTATCAGTTTAAAACACTTCCAGACCTCTGGCTTTGCTGTCTGCATGCTTAATAATGTAACTTTCTTTCCTTCTTTCTAGTTTTTGCTTAATATATTTTAGCTCCATTTTGTTGCTTGTTGAACTTACTTATGAAGAAAAGTAATGGCATGAAAAAAACCAGCAGATTAGAAATATCTGTTTTATAACAAAACTCTTTCATACTTCAAACTTTAGGCTGAAATTGTGTGACATAAAAGATTGTGTTTGCTATTTCCTCATTTTAAACTTGTTTTTTAATTTTAAAAGTTAATGTGAAATGTTTAACCTTTTTGTTGTTTTTGCACTTTAAAATACTTTTTTCTACTCAAAGCCTGAGACTAAAATGGCTGTTTGAATGTTATTGTATTTTGATCAATAAAATGTGTTCTTGTTAAAAAACGGAACTGAATAGTTTACTTACAGCGTTTTCTCTTTCATGTAATCTTTTACGAGCTTAAGTAGCTACTGCAGATTATTCAATTTATCATCAGAATAATCAATAGACACTCAATTACTAAAATAATATTTTCTAATCTGCAGTATAATGAACAGTCTGTGAAAAATCCCCCGTTTTCATTCTGCATCCACGCCTCTTTTATCTCCACTCGCTCTTTCAGAACTCCAGTCGGGGTTTTAAGGAAGTGCAGAAAAATAGCAGGTCTTGGAGCCTTGCCTGGCGCTTGACTGGCCTTTATTAAGTGCAGCGGGGCTTTCTGGAAAACCTCCAGAGAACCAGTGAGGAGAGGAGAGGGAGGCCACAGCAACAGGAGGAGCCGTTCTGCCATCCCGCTGCACTCCTAGTCTTTTCTTTCTTCCTCCCAGTTCATGTGCACCTGTTCTCATTTACTAACACTAACTCATCTTCTGAACTGGTGTTATTTTTCATGTTAATGTATTTTAGCTCCTTAGTTTCTGTCTCCTAATTAATCTCTCCCAAAACTTAGCGTTGTGGTGTTAAGTAAAAGCCGGATGCTACCATGATAAAACGATGTTACATTCAAATATGGCAACTAAAACTAAAACATATTCAAACGTGAGATTTTGGGAAGAAAATTAAAATACAACAAATATAACTGGACGAAGTGAAAATGCTGTTAAGATATTTAAGTCAAAGCAAGTAAAGGTAAAATACTCCACAGTAATAAGGAACACTCATCCCAGGATCAATGATGTTGATTAAGTTGTTCAATAAAGTGATGAAAATGCTCTTAAAATAAATACAACAAAACTGAAGAAATTGTTTCAGGAACACTATTGGATTCTCATAAAGCTCCCATTACCATTTCTAATGAAAAAAATCAATCAGATACTCTTGTCATGGAAAAAACACACTGAACCTGTCAGTGAAAAGACAAAACAACGGTTATGTTTCCCTTAATAAAAAGAAATTATTCATTTGTTTTATACCTCAGCAATAATGAATATTTTTTTTTCCATTCTGTAATGCCATAGAAAACCATATAAAACCAGAAAAGTCTGAAAAAATGCTTCTCCAAATGAAAATTTGTTCTACATTATCGGGTCACCCAGTTTAAAAGCTGTATGAATTGTTGAACTTTAATAATATTGTGAGATTAGACAAAAACCATGAATACAGACTAATGCCGACAGGTCAAAGAAACAGTTTGATTAAGTGAGAATGTCATGATCTGCTCATCTTACAATATGTATATTTTTTATGCGGTTGGTGTGTCAATGCCATCTTTATTCATAAATCTGCACTGACCACCGATCTTTAAAAAGTTTGACCTGCTGACTCCAACTTTGTAGCTCAGATTTGCTCCAAACAGGTGGAATAGCGACATATTTCCCCTGTTGCACAATAGCCTACATTCATTCAAAGGGACAAAAACCCACACAGTATTTAGGCTACTATGAGAAGAACAGGACAAGTATTTCAGTATTTCTGTCTTAAATGTTCTGAGGAGAAAAGTGAAATACCTGGACTAATTGTCACCCTAAACACCGTACCTGACATTAACACATTGTGGCTTCTGCAGGTGAGATCTAACAGCACAAAGTTTCCTAATTTACATCTTGAAGTCACAAACTAGGAGCAGTGTTAGTGAGAGGGAAGGAATTTGTGCCAAAACTTCTCTTAGCTTCAGGATAAAGCAGACGCAGATAATGAAGGACGAAATTCAACATAATTCCCAAAAAGTAAAAAAAAAATATATATATATTTAGAAAACTATTGGAAATGATTTGATTTTTATTCTGTGATAAAAAGTACAAAGATGTGCAGTCTGGCACATTAAATACTTTAGCAGCAGTAAGCATTGTCACTTGAAAACTTCCAGCCTCTTGTGTTAGGTTGATTTTAACAAAGTGCTCCTGTGTTAATAGTTAATGACCTGCAGCAGAATATCAACAGATCTGCTCACCTTTTTGCACTCAAACATTGTTTCACTGTTGATTTAAAATGAGATGGGTGAGGGTGCTTATAAACCTGCGCAGTGTTGAAGGGCTGTTCTTTGAAATACTCCTCTCTGCATTATCTTCTGGTTTGTGATCTGACACAATTGCATAAATTGTTGTAGCTTACATGAGAAGTGTAACTGTTTTCTGTTCACTACTGACACCACTTTCTACATACCTTTGCATAAATGGTGACGTCTTTCATCACAAATTAAAGCAACTGCAGCAAAGAATTCATAATGTAAGCTATTGTAAAAGTATCAGTATGTAATATTTATTTAATAAATGATATCACTTTGCAACCAAATTACTTGTATTTATGTATTTGATTGATATTTTGTGACAACAAAATTATCCACTTCGATTTTACTGCATACATTTGAAGTGTAAAAACAATGGTTTTATAATTAAAATCTTAAAAGTGTGGCGTGCATTTGTAGTCAGACCCATTTACTCTTGTAGCCCTAAATAAACTCCACTGCAACCAGTTGCTCCTGTAAGTGCTCTAATCACCACATACACTAAAAAAGCTAAAAGAAAACTCAGGGTCCTTACAAAATTTCAGTCTGTATTTGTACAGACATGTGGCAAATAACACTAGGCTTGCAACACAAATGCTTCAACAAAGTGCAAACTCAGTAAAGCTGAATACAAATGCACTTCACACATTTTTATTTGTGTAAACTGTTGGAAAACCACGTATCATTTAGCTTTCACCTCCCAGCTCTGCATCTTTTTGTCTGTCACATAAAAATCCAATTTTACATCTTAAACTTTGTGCTGCTAATGTGGCAAAAATATGTAGAAAAGGCACAGTAACTAAAACTCTCTCTCTCTTTTTCTTTTTTTTTTACCATTTAAGACATATTTATCTATTATAATTAAAATGACAGTAACAGTCACAAAAGAAGAAGCTTATCTGTTCAACTATGGCTTCAGAGTTTGTGGGTGCACTTTGGCAGGATGTGGCATCAGGATGAGACTTTCTGTTGCAATGATGTTGGTTAAAATCAAACAAGAGCAGAAAACATTTCCGTCACAGAGTGGCAAAATGTCGCCCTTTCCTTTGCAAATAGCTAACACTTCTCTGCAACATCAGCTCTGTTTTCACAGTTTGGATCTTTGTTAACGGATTACTACGAATGAGATTAAAGTGTGACCTTACAGACTTTATAAAAGCATGATAGTGGGTGCAAGAGGAGCTGCTCCTGCCAAAACTGTCTCAGGTGTGTGCTGGAGCAGAACACCAAACACCTTATCAGTACACTTCCTATGTGAACAGCAGCCTTTTGGTAAAAGCAAGGTGGGAGGTTTTTTTTTTAACACAGACATCCAAATTATAACTGCTCTAATTTTATTCATACAGTTGAGAATTTTTTTTTATAAAGAATTATGCATAAATTACATACAGAGACATTTTTAGGCATGATTCTGCTAAAACAAATTTAACTTGTTTCATATCCAATATTGTGATTTTTCTTTTTTTCTATTTTGGTAAAGTGGGTTGCACTTGAAGCATGCACCATAGAGAAGTGGATAACACTTTTTTTTTCCTGAAAGCATAATTCCTTCCACCAATCAAAAAGCTGCAGATGATCCTTGTGTTACCCCATATGTACATCATATCTCTAAAAACATTCACTAACCAGTGCAAATGATTGACCTCAGGCGTTCCAGTCCCTTCCATTATGACAGGTGTGTGACATCCAGCATGGGGCTGCGACTAATGATTATTTTAGTAATTAATTATTCTACAGATTTTTCATTCAACCGCTTAATTACACATTACAAATACTTTAAAAGCTGCAAATAAACAATTCATTTTTAAAATAAGAAAATAAACATTTTATTGTCTAAAAAGCCAAAACAGAATTTCTTTAGTGAATTTGAACTGGGTGAAGCTAAAACTATGTCACTTAAGGAGTTTTGGGCAAGTGTCTTCACAGACAAAGGACTTTTTATCTTAAGTGCGAAATGTATATACGGTACATATATATTTTCTATAGTCTGAATATGTCGTGATTTTTCAGCAAATGGACCTTTTTGAAGCCTGTATACTACAGTTAATGATTAAACGATTAACACATTATGTCAACTTTCTAAAATAATGGTCAAAAGGGAATTTGGCAAAACAAATCAACATCTGTTTTTTGCCAAAAGATGATTTAGTCAAAAAGTAAAAACACTTTTGAGAAAAAAATGTCTTGTGCTATTATCTTTGGAAGGTGATGATTATTTCAATAACTGTTACGATTAATCCGATAATCATTTCAGTGCCATTACAGCACCTTTCAAGTAGAGATGTTTCAACAAACATGTCTGAAATACTGAATCAAAGCAGCTCAGTGAATGTCATATACTACCATGACAGGATGCAATAAGTCCAGCTGTGAAATTTCCTCATGACTAAATATTTCAGAGTCAACTGCAAATGATTTTATAAAGCAGCCGAAGGAAATGGCAACAACAGTCTCTCAGAGGGGAGTGGAAGGCTACATAAAATCACAGAGAAAGGTCAGAAGATGCTGAGGGGGAGAGTAGGCAGAGGTCACCAACTTTCTGCAGAGTCAGTCGCTAAAGACCTCAAAGCTTCATATGGCCATCAGATAAGCTCAGGAAGAGTGCACAGGGAGCAGCTGCATCCGAACCGTACATCGCCAAGTTCAATGCAAAGCGTCAGAAGAAGTGTAGAAGGGTTTTAGAGGAGTGATGATCCAAGCTCCTCTGTCTGGATGTGGCTGTTTCCAGAAGAGGAGCAGCAGATGACTGCTGTCAGGTGTAAATGTTGGTGCAGAAGGTATTATAGTGTGGAACTGCTTTTTAGTATAGGGTAACTTTATAGAATAACATCAATATTACAGGATTCCTGCTTAGTCGCGGTTCAGTATAAACGTATTCACCTATTCACAGATTTTTCTGTGGAATATCTCTCCAAATTATTTGTGGAAAATTTGCCAATTTGCAGATTTTTCATAGAGCATGTCTAAAATATTCAAAAGAAAGGTAAAGAACTTGAGAAAATCCGACTTGACTCGCTAATGGCAGTCAATCCAGCAGCGTCTTGTACTTTGCTTGGTGATGATTGGCTGTATCCTCAAGAGCAGAGATAACAAACGTTGAAGATATTAACGTCTGTGGTAATGTTAAGATGGTTTCCGCTGAATATAATGCAAATAAAGATCTTGATGTGGTCTGAAATTAAATTTTGATTCCTCTGCTTTAGCTTCTCAAAATTCATGGCTAGCTAAGCAAGGTGGGTAGCATCAAGCTAGCCACACCACCTGCCTTATATCTGCTTAAAAAATAAAAACAACAGTGTGGAGTGAAGGAAAAAAAATTAGAACAATAGCTTGAGAAGAAATAGTTGATAAAACAGGAATAGTCACTTTACAATTTTGACGATATTTCAAACTAAAAAGTAAAACAATAATTACCAATATGGGCTGATATAAAATGTCGTGACCCATTTTTCACCCATGTCGTCCAGCTCTACTTTTCATCAACATTTCTGTACAAAGAGAGAATAAATGGAGCGCGCCGTAAGGCTGGCTGCCTACCTGTGCTGAGAAGCAGAAGCACCTTCATTGAGAGAAACTCGTCGTAGGTTAGCTGCAGCCGAACAAACTCCTGGCTAACTTGCCTCATGCCGAGACACAAGTCATACATGGCCGACTGCCGCATGCGCTCCCTGTGGAGGGAAACAGAGAAAGGACACATTTACAGAAACTATTTATATGAACTTGGCTGCTGAGAGTTACTGTTAGTACCCACTCATCCATTTATTTTCTCCTAATTTCATGAATTATTTCTGTCTATCTTTCCAGTTGCATTTAAAACAAACTAGTTGAGTCCAGGAAAAGTGAATTTTCATGAAGTTTAGAGGAGAATCCTGCTTTTCTGGGCTGAGAGCTGAATACCAAATCCCCCCAGATTGCAGAGATCTGCGTAGAGTATCGCAGCACAGATGCACTTCTTTTTCCAAAGCTGTGGCTAGAAGACCTTATAACTATTCCTGGTCACCATGGAAACACTATTAAAGAGGACACATGTGATTGCTAACAGTAATTACACACATAAACGTACTTTGCTACATTCATGTTTAGTAAATTATGTATTAAAAATCCTTCATACAGCGCACCAAGTGTGCATGGTTGTTATACAAACATTTCCCTCCTCTTCTCTTCACAGACTTTTTATCAGTAAAGTAATCTTGCCAACACAGAGTCCGCAAAAACAGGAAAGAAACAGCAGAGAGGATGAAGCACGAGCCAATGAGAAACGTGCTGTGCAGATGCCAAGGATTTTCTGGAGCCGCTATAAATCGCCACCACATCAGGGAAAAAGTGGTCAGAGTCAAGCCGTGTGCCGGGACTTTAAAAAAAAGAGCTGGGAGTTTTATCCACAACAATTATAAATGTTTGTAGTTAAGGAAGGAGAGATGATTCTTAAAACAACTGCATTAAATGATGTAGACACACCAAAAAGCATCTGATTGAAAACAAGTGTTGACATGAAGGCATTAAGTGCTTTGGAGAATTGAATGTAGCACAAAGCCAATAAGCTGTGACAGAAAGGAGCTGCTTCCCTGGTGAGTGGGACAACTTTGTGGTGAAGTTTGTGAAAGTCTCACACGTTTCCCTCCCTCCTCCTCTCTTTCTCTCTTCCTGAAATCAATTTTGCTGAATCACTGCCCAAAAAAAACAATTCTAACTTCTTTCTCTGAGTCTGGTGTCCTCTGTCTTCCTCTCTCTGTTACTAAAGTAAAAAATATTTATTGTAGAACACAAACCTGAGGACAAATACAACTTTAGTTGAAAATAATTTTACAGTAAATCAGTGAGTATACAATTAGCAACAGTAACATCCGTCGTAATAAAAACAGATACATGTTTGTGTAGATATATGAAGGTGTGTGTAGTGTCCAAGCCCCTGAGTGGGTGTGCGGTGTATGTGTTTGACTGACAGCTCAGCAGCAAAATAATGTAAATAATATTCCAGTTTAGCAGTTTTTTTCAAGCATTACAGAGATATGTTTACATTTTCATCCGCTGAGGTGTTAGAAATGCAGATTTTTCTGAGACATGTTTGCCAGCTATATATCTGGCTCAACAACACAAAGTGAGTCATTTGGAAACTATTTTATTTTATTTTCATGTCTCTCAATTCTTGGTAGAAAAATGCTAAAAATCTATATTTTTTCCTAAATTTTGCACCCAAATAAAATTTATTTTAAACAGTCCAAAGTTTTGAACAACTGATGCCAAACGACCTTGTTGAGTCGATCAATCAGGTCCGATGGGGAATCTATTAAACTTTCTTCATTTCTTTGCAGCTTGGTGTTTTTATTTTCATTGCCGAAAGGTTGAGGAAATACAGATAAAACCATTATATGCTGATTATGGGTCATAAAAGCAATGAATTGTTTAAATGATTGTTTTTAGCAACAGTAATATTTGTTGTAGTTCTAAAGAAAAAAGAATAAAATTGGTTACAAGGTACTTGTTTCCCTTTAATTGTACTACTCAGGATAAACTGCATACTATTGCAGTTTTATGGTTACTGTTTAGTGTATTATTCTAAATTTTGTTTGTTTTTATACATTTAGCTTTATATGCCTATGACATAATAAGATCATGTTGGATTTTTTTCATTGCTCGTCAGTGAAATTATACTGAAATTAGAAACTTTATGCTTGAAACCAAACCAGTGGCCAGACAGACCTGATTGTTTTCTTTGTTTTATCCAGAGATTTGCTTTTTCTTTTAAACACGTATATCAGCCAGTTTAAAGTAAAAAGAATATTGTGCAATGGAAATTAGAGACAAACACAAATAATGCAGTCTTCCTTTGAGTTTAATGTGAAAGGATGATCTGATTTTTTAGTACTTATGCTCCATCAAATATAGATTTCAGTCCAACAATTAGGAATTGCCTTATGAGCCAATGTGAATTAAAGTTTGTAAAGACAAGTGGACATTGTTCTCCTACCAGCAGACTAAGTGGGTTTAGCCAAATTACAGACTCACTTTGGCCCAATGTTTGTCTAAGGCTATGAGTGACCTGAAAAACTCTGCTGCACATTAATCAGCATCAACGTCACTGAATTCAAGAAAGCAGTGAAATCCAGTTTGGTTAAACAGAAACCATGTGACTCTCAGCATCCAGTCTGCATGTCCTCTGCACTCTGCAGACAAATAATAAGCTGCCAATGAGACTGACTCACTGTAAGAGAACAGGTGGTTCTGAACACATCTATAGATAAAAGTTCAGGTACACAAACACATTCAATGAAGATGAATGAGGAAAGAATCTGACTCATTTCACAAAAATAAGTGAAATGAGTCAGCTTAAATCATAGAAATAGCTTCATTTCACATATTTTTATTACCAAAAATTAACTGCAACTAGAAAATGTTATGTCTTTAATTTGCTAAAGTATTAAACTATCTTGAAACCACAATATGTAGATATATGTTTTACTTTTTTTGGTAATTTAATTGTTTTGCAGTTCTTTTTTTACGCTATGACTGAAAATTGTGCTCTGCATGTTTAAAAATGCGATTCTACACAATCACAGCTTTTTATTTTCCCAGCTGGAATAGTTTCCTGCCTTCCCACTCACTCAAGAAATAATTTAATCTATTAAACAATTCCACAAAGTATTGAGTGAATTTTCTTAGCAGTTAAACTAAAACTGCTACAAATAGTTTTTTCAAGAATATTAGATTTGATCTAATTCTTCTTTTGTTTTATTTGAATTCTGGACTCTCGTATTGCAGTGAGCAGTTACACTTCTGCAGTATCAGGCGGATCTTTTCAGGTCCAATAGACATAGAATAAAATAAAAGATTAAGCAAAAAAAAAAAAAAAAACCTCCCTAAAACAAGAGTCAGGTACTGGACAAAAAATTGAAAATGTTGTTGCATTTCAATCAGAAACTCTACAGATCTTCAGAAAGCCTGGAGAAATAGTGATTGGAAGCTCTTTAGAAGATAGCATGAAAGTTTGTTAAGTCATCTGACAGAATGCCGCAAAACTCTTAATGAAATGCGTTTGACTTGGCAAATAATCAAGTGAACAGAGACGCTCCAGTGTGGAAAACCACTGCTGTAAAAATTCACACAGTGACAGAAACAAAGGCATGCAGTTTGTGGGCTTGTTTTACAGCAATGTTTGCTCTGCCACTTCTTTTTTTCGTTTATCTGGGACAAACTGACCCATTGACATTGACTTACACAAGCTATTAGCTGGAGCTTTTAAACATGACCCAGACTGAGCCTCCTCTTCAGCCTGCAGAGGTTACTATTCTGCACTTTGATCCATTCCATAACATTTAAATGATCACCAGATTAAAGGCTCACTAACAGCAGCTTTTAAGCTTCCTCTTCACACAATTAACACATATTAAGGAGCCTATTGTTCAGATGCTTTGATCATCTTCACCTGTAAAGATTTAGCCATCAAAACAGAGCAAATGTTTCTCCATTTTTAATTTTTCTGTAATTCTGTGATTCTTTCTTTGCTTTCAGTGCATTACAATAATCACTGACTCATGTTGATCTGAACATTTTTCATGAAAGAATTTCATCCATGGTTCTGGAGAGACCCTCAGAATTTCACCACTGATAAAGTTAAAACTTACATATTAAAGAAATAACACAAAGGTGTAAACAAATAATCTAATACAAGCAAAGGGGATATAATGTACCTCCAACTGGTAACTTTTATGCTATTTAAGCTTCGAATTATCTTAGTTTGTTGGACTAAAATTGCTTTCAGGGAATCAGGATTGGGAAGTGTGGCTTAATTAATGTATTTTAACTGGATATTAAAAATTAAATCTCACTTTTTGATTGATGGAGAATATATACTGATAAAATATAATAAAGCTAAAATAAATCTATGATCATCTTTCTTTACTAGCATCTGGAAACAAGTTAGCTGTGCTAACTCTAAAGAACTAATCATAAACCTTAGTTCTGCTAATGCTAAAGCCCTATACCAACATGGTATTTAGCAGAAGCTAATGCTAAAGCACTAAAATCAGCCATATTGACACTCACACTGCACAAACACAAAATCTTACAGAGTAATTTTGATCTAGTTTAGTACATTTGAAATAAGACACAACTAACTTACAGGAAACTTGTTTTTCATAAATTTTATATGTATTTATAACTTGATAAGAAGTTACTTGAAAGTTAGTTTTGTCTTATTTCAAGTGTTCTAAGATATTTGCACTAGAAAGTAGACAAAAATACTTAGTAGGATTTGGTGAATTTTGCAGTGCACTGCCTGTCAATGACAAAAAATGTTTCAACATATTATTTTATGTGGGGCAGGATCCATTTTGTTTTCACACACCTACCACACTATTGCTCTTCAGGTTGTTATTTTTATAGTTGTTGAGTTTTGCAAACTGTTGCTGATTTTGCCTCATTTAGTCAGAAAGCACACAGGACATCAATCAGTAATCAGGCCTGGGTGTGCTAGAAAAATGGAGCCCATTAATAAATAAAACAATAATTTAAAATGGACTTCTTTTTCATCAGCTTATATTAGCCTTGTTTTAAAATTAGTTTGAGGAACTATAACAGAAGAAATAATTAAAGGGAAAATACTCGTTTTTACAGCTTTGCATTTAATATGCATGTTTAAAATATATAATCTCAGAAAAGATAAATCTGTTGAAAAAACATTAAGTGTTTTCCTAATTTATTGTATAGTAATAAATTGATTTACAGTAGAGCAGGATAAGGATAGGAATGTCTGGCTCGTCTCGAAGGTCACCAGCATACAAGGTCAAATGGGTCTCAGTGCTGCCAACTCTAATGCCCTTAATGTCTAATACCTCTTAATTGAGTTTGCTGAGGAGTCTAATGCTCAGTGGACAGTGGATTGCCTTGGCGAATTGCACATCCTACAGGGAATAAATTGGAGTTATTCCAACATGAGACCATCAAAGGCTCCGGATGTGCAAACTGTCTTTTTAAGAGATAAAACTAAATTCCAGCGGAAATCATTAGCAATTCCCCATGTAATTGTTGAGATTTATTATTCTAAAACAAACAACAACAACAACATAAAAGTGCGGTCCTACTCGTTGAAGATGAGATCCGGGGCAAAGTAGAGCATCTGACCATTGGTGTGTTTGTAGGAGCGCCAACTGAGGCAGAAGGAGGACAGACACATCCATGAGTACTGGATCAGGGTGATTTGGTCCTCAATGGGCAGGCCCCGGAAACCTAGCACACAAACACCATAATACACACATCATAGGGCAACATCTCGTTTAAAGGAAGCAGAGATCACTTAAAACTGAGATAAATACGTTTGGAAAACCTAATTTAATACACAGAGTTTGTATGTGTGTGTTTATGGAAGTCACTGCATTACACACTGTTTATCTTTGCTAAAGTGTGCATATTTGTACCAGCGTTTGCTTTGACAAGATACCCAGTGACAAGTATTCACCCATTCTTTTTTTTATGCAAATCCCACAAGGCCTCTGGTTATTGGCGCTTTGTGTATGAAGCTCCAAAAATAGTCAAAGAGGAAAGTTGCCAAACTCTCAATCAAACTCTGGCAAGAATCTCCTTCTCATGCAGAAACGTAGGCCAAGTGAGGACGCACAAGTGACTTATAGAGGCTGAGGGAATATTTCCATCTAAATACGTGACAATCTGCATTTATTTGAGGGGGTTTGTGAAAACGGTTTGTCGAATGGCTTGAAGGCATTTAAAATTATTACTTTTAAATTGATCTTGAAGTGTAGAAAGCCTAGCAGTTTTTAAAAAGCAGCTGGGTTTTTAATAATGCAGCTCTAAAAACCTGAACAGATCAAGTGTAGGAGAGACACACATTGTTGGCAATGGCATAACTGGTTCATGCTCCTCTGTGTGTGTGCTCTGTCTGAACCGAGGGCAGACTGTGGCATATCTGAAAGTCGAAGGTACTCATTTTGACCCTTCTGTCTGGCTTCTATTTATACTTCCGGATATAGAAGCAGACACCATTGGAGGTATCAAATATTTGCAATACAGCAAATTAAACATGCTCAAAGACCTACCTGTGATGCACCTTTCCATACGTATGCCACTGACTGGGATTTTAGAGGAACTTGTTTATCTCTTTCCAAACATTTTTCTCATTCTAGGTTGCGGTTTTATCCATAAAATTGAATAAGATCTTCCACACAGACAATGGTCATGTAAATGAGTTCTGTTTGGAAAGCCTAATCCTGATTCTATTTAACGGTGAAATAGGATTCATTTATAATCTTGTTGAGCCTTTGAAGAATATTTTCCTGACCTAATATTCAAAACTGAAATTGTGGGCTCTGACAAAACTAGCAGTGCTGCATCTTTAATGGATAACGAGAAAAGATCTGGGAACTTTATCTTTTTATACGGAGAGATGCAAAAGTTTTCAACTCTTCTGCATTTTATCACATTATCACCACAAACCCAAAAGTAATTTAGAGAGACTTTAAATTATAGACCAATATGAAGTGGTGCATAATTATGACTTGGAAGGAAAATAATACATGGTTTCCAAAAGACAGTTCCTTTTAAAGTGATACCCATAAACAAAATTCAGTGCAAGCTTTCACCTTTATAAGTCACCAAATTTTGAGCAGACTTTTAAAATGTCACAAAAAGGAAAAAGAAAAGAAATTGAAAATTAAGTGTGTTTCCATCTACTGGCTTGGAGTGAATCAACCAGGTAAGGCGTAGTTTCTTCAGATGTTTATGTTTCGGATGGCTGTATTGAACAGGAAGTCACAGAAATGGAGGCAGGTTTTCAGGAATGTTTAGCTATCGGACAAGTTGTAATTGTAATGCTGTGTGGAGATGTATAGTAAGAAATTAAATTTTAATGATTCGAACAGCAGAAACATTAAATCAGTCACATGAGGTAAATGTTTGAAATTATTCAACAACTTTCCCTCTTAGCGGATCAACTCTTTTTCGAAAAAGCCAAAACAAACCTTAAAATGAGCATTAAAACATTTTGCAAAAGTCAGGAATCCCTGTTTCCAGTCTGGCACAAGGAATGTAGGTGATAGTGTCAATACATAAAAAAAGAAGAAGAAGAAGAAGAGGGTCTGGTCAGATGAGTCCAGCACTGATTTGCACTCTGAATGAGCTTGAGCTGTTTTGCAATGGGCAAAACATTTCAGTCTCAATTTTCAGAGCTGGTAAAGATGCAGCCTGAAATACTTGGAGCTGCATCAGAAACTACTTAAATACAATGAATTATTTTCCTTCCACTTTACAGTTATGTAATAGTTTGCCTATATCTGCCTCTGTATCACATTCCAATAAAACATATTGAACTTTGGGATTGCCAGATGAACAACTGAGAAGGTAAGGCACTGTACTGAATTTTCATAATCAAACACTTTTTATCTGTGATATGATTTCTTTATTTGATGGATTCATAAAAAAAGTATTTTCATGCTTTAATAGTAGTAATAACTTTTAGAAAGAATATGATCTTATTCATCTCCTTCCTGAGCTGCTGTTGTTATCTGAAGAAATGGCACTGCTGCTCCCAACCAAAAACAACCAATCAGAGCCAGGAGGAGGGTCTTAGCGCTGTCAATCAACTTCATGTACTTACTACTCAATTAAAGGCAGAATCAACCTACTGTTAGAAGAAAAACATTTATCTGCCCTCTTCAATAGCCATGTAGCTATCTTTAACATTTATGACATTCTCTGCATAGCAGAAAGCAAACTGGGCAGGGAAAGGAGGATGAGCAGCGCCACACAAATGGTGACTGACAGCACTATGTCCCTCCTCCTGGCTCTGATTGGTTGTTTCTAGTTAGTACTTAAAGGCAGATAATTCACAGATTATCTGTCTTATAGCAAACTGTCAGGAATTGGTGACAGTTTCAACAAATATGTAAAAAATATTTTTATAAGTAACATGTGCAGCTTTAATGGCACATTTTAATCAATATCGATAACATTTTTACCCTCAAGGGAAAATATTTTTAGAATACATTTATTAAAATGTATTAATAGGACGATTTAGATCTCAGACGATCTAAATCGTCCTATAATCCAAAGTCTGCCAACATTTGTTAAAAAAAAATCTAAATACATGAAATTAGGAGATTTTCTAAAAATATCTTTGAGCGCTTCTTAAGTCTTTTTTTCTAATCCCTGCACAAAAGCAGTATTTAGACCTCTGCTGGTCACTAACCTGGAAGTACTTTGGCCCACTTCACCATGCGTACCATCTGCTTTCCAGCCAGGCGGTTGAGACTGGACAGCAGGTGGTCAGTTGTGTCTGGCTGTGAGTTGTCATAGCCAGAGTACACCTCTTCGGGCTCGATCAGCTCCAGCACGCTGCAGATGGAGGGTGGCAGAAAAGGTGTGAGCACCCCAGGCCCGTGGGGCACCAGGGCATTGGCAGCGCTGGCACTCAGCTCCTTCTCCGAGGACAGGTAGCCGCCCCCAACGCCACCTGTGGCAATCTGGGCATCTTTGGAGCTCTGCAGGTCCTCGTTAACTCCCTTCAGTTTTAACTTTTTAGACTTCCGTGCTGTGGGGAACAAAACAACCATATTAATGGAGAATTTATGGCTACATTTCTTAAAGCTGCAGTGTGTAACTTTTATAAAATATATATTTTTTAACATCTTTGTTTTGTGACAGTTTGACCCACCTCCTAGCTCTGATTGGTTGTTTCTAGTTAGCACTGGGAGAAGCTAGTGGAGCTTGACTTTTTTTTTTTTTTTACAGATTATTTGTGTCATACCTTACTGTCATGACATGGTGATAGTTTCAACAAATATTTAAAAAATATATTTTTTAGGACGGTTGCATATTTCAGCTTTAATCTGGAATTATGAGATCACAGCTATTTAAAAAGCAAAGACATAAAAAAAGAAAAAAAAACATCCAAATATCAATAAATAACATTTTTGTGTGTGTGTGTGTGGAACTTTTTAACTTTGCTTATCACATAAAGTACATATTCCAAGAAAGGATTCCTTATTTCTTAAAATAATTCAGTTTTGCTTGAACTCGTGATTTTATGGACAGCCTGGTCATATTTGAGAATATATTATTGGAAAATTTATTCATAAAATGCAACATTATTGAGCTGATCCTCAACTTTCCATCCACACTTATTTTCAAGCTCTCATTAACAAGAACATTAGCTTGTTAAAATTATCAATAAAAAAGCTTATTTTAAATTCCCTGGAGTCAAATTAATTATCCATTTTAATGTCAGCTCATGATTAAAGTGCATAAGTTTTCAATGTATTTTGAACTCCATAATTGAATTTATTAAGTTTACCTCTGTTATCTTGTATCAATAAAATACATCCACCAATTAAATCAGAGAAGAAGCTGTGAAATTCTGGCACTCACACATTTTACAATACAGGAATGTGTAATAAATGAAAACGTATTTTGGTCTTTAACAGTAATGGTAATTTGACTGCTTTACTGATTATGTTCCATGTCTGAGACAGAGTGAGTTTATTTCACCAAATAACTGTGAGGAAAGTCATAACTGGAGAAGGATTTCCAATAATCTTGAATGTTCAGACCTGGTTAAAATCTCAAAATAAAAAACAAACAAATAAAAAAACATACCAGACATTTAGGAGATGTTTTATATCCACCATATGTTGTCAAGTCTGGGTTAGATTGTTTTACAATTTAAAAAAAAAAAAATAAAAATAACAATTTGAGCACAATACTATTTCTCATTCAACTTTTTAACTGCTGCAGTAATCACAATATGTATTAATACAAAAACTTTGCTGAGATTTCTAGTTTGTTTATCTCTTTATTTGCAACTTGAAACATATTCAATGGATTAAAAAGCTGCTAAAATGATGGAATATGGACTCATTCATCATCCGCTTTGAGCTTTCATAATAACTCATACGTTTTCATCATCTATCACCTCAGTTGGAAACTGACCTCTCTGTGTTGTATTTATTTAACTCAGCAGTCATTTGTTGTTATTCAGACTTTATTCTGAATCATGAGAGTTAAATTCTGAAATATTTTCTTCTTGGTAGTTCCTGAACGTTCAAGCAGTGACTGGTGGTATTCAGATGAACTCTAGAGGTGTACTGCCATTTGATAGTTTAATTGTTAAATAATTAACAATACAGTGTTACTTTTGATCCTGTTGCATATTAAACATTAATTACAAAAGCTTTTTTATGACTGACTGGTATTGAAACCGATCATGTTGTTGGTATTGGTTTTCTGCTTCAGGACCCTCTTTAACACTCGTCTTTCTTTGTGTACAATAACTAATAGGTTTAAGATGGTTCAGGTTTTCTAGAGTCATTATTAATAAATCTACTTTAGAAATATTACTCTAAATTAATGCCTATTTTCATTTTTTTAACTCTTTGTTTGGGAGGATCCTCAGTATTTTTTAATGGTTGATTATCAACAGTGTTTTTTTCTTCTTTTTTTTCCATTTATCTCCCAGTCAATCTCTCCAGTTTTTCACGATTCCATAATCTCAGAAATTCACACAAAATCAACAAATTTCCAAATTTTTCCACGCTAGTGTATGCTGATATGAGCTTACTGCTAACTTTCCGCAAAATTGTAAAAAAGAAAAAATTTAAGAGACTGCAGGTGGCAGTATTTCTTACTTTTACTGAACCACTCACATTTCTAAAATATCACTGCAAAATCAGTGATTTTAATTGCAAAGAAAATCACAATAAATTGCAAAATCCTGAAGGGATTGCCTTGCTTATACTCGAACGCCAACCTTAGTGGATATGTTTTATTGAAAAAAGACTTTCATGGAGGTAAAGAGAAGGAGCTACATTATTATTAAAGCCTTTTCAGAGATTTTAACAGGTGAGAATATTATAGAGCATGTATGTTCTAAGATATGTTTTAAATCAATCACAAGAACCAGAGTTAAATGCTATGAAAGTGTTATAAATTATGTCAAAGGCACAATTTAGGTACAACTTGTAAAGTATTTTTGCTGACTTAGCAAGTTGTAAGCCAGATCAAACTTCTGATTTTTCCTTTCTCTTGCTGTCAGGAGTCGGGATGAGTGCAGTTTATTTAAAATTCATTACACCTGTTCGTTTCCACTGGAAGGGATGGCAATATGTGGCTTTTAAACTATAACTGTAATGAAATATTACGTTATTGATGCTTCATTGCTCCAATATCACTATTTTTAATTCTGAACAATGAAAACTCACCCAAGAAATATTACAGGTACATAAAACAGAATTTAAGTTTTGCAAAAATGTTCAGGAACTCATATGTGCAATATCGATTTCTTTTTATATATTTTATTGAGTACCAGAAAAGGAGTGAGTTTATCTACTTGGTATTAGTATAAAAAATCTAATTCATTCAATACCACAGTGAAATGAATTATTTTAATATTTTATCAAATACAGTCATGATTTTACAACTTTATTCCTGAAATATTATGACTTTATTCCCATATTGTAATTATATTCTTCTATTATTTCAACTTCTCATACGACTTTATTCTAATAATTTTCTTTATTTTTCTTTCTATCGCCCTAACACACCATCAAGACTCTTCTTAAACAGTGTAATTTTTACTAAAACTCAACACTGAGCCTTCATCAGAACATGAAATACAGTAGACGTGATTTAACCTCATGAACATCTAATGACTCAGCATCTCTAGGCCTCCTGTTACTACAGCCAGACCTACTTTTCCATATCTATCACTCCCTATAAACAGACTCACGCTTCCTCAGGTGCTGACATGTGACAGAGCAAATCTGGAATTTCAAGCAGCTCACCTCCCAGGTTCATCCCAGCCTGAAGACACTTCCGTACCCGACAGGCTGGGCAGTTTTTCCTTCGGATCTTATCAATGATGCAGTCATTTCTGCCAGCGCACAGGTAGTTGTGCTGACCTGAAAGAACAAACAGACCTCATGAATTTGGGCCTCACATGACGCATTATGAAAAAAAGTGATATTTGACAATCATGGAGAAGAATCACCTGGAATTAAAAAAAAAAAAAAAAACGTAAATTATTTGAAAATTCATAAACATCCTTGTGAAAATGAAATGACTTAGTTATTTTTCTCATGCTACCAACCATATATGACTGCTAGTGCGTTATACAGTAAATAGCATGAGGGATTTGGTGGAAGCAGGGCACTGGCTGCAGCTCGGCTATTTCTGACAGTGATGCTAACATGGCGAGAATCCCTCCTGCCTCCTGCCTAGCCCTTAGCTAAACCCAATGATCTCCCATTTCAGAGTGCTTCCTTCCGCTCCACTAGCTCTTCACTGTACAGCTCCCCTCCTCCTCCTCCTCCTCTTTTCACTCGTCTTCTCCTCTATAACTGCGTCTCAATCCCTTTTTTCCCACACGTCCGCCAGCCTCTGAGCACCGTACGCCCACACACAGGCATGCTCCTGCCTATGCACAAACACAGTCATTCACTCACAAATGCACACATGCATGAAGACACACACACATGTATAGATATTTTTTTTAATATTTGAAATAAAACACATTAAAAAAAAACAACACAGCGCTGGCTCAGACTGAAAGATACGCAGAGGCATTGTGACCTCAGTGACCCCCAATGCAATGTTTACTTCCCCCAGGCTTTAGTTGACATTGTGTTAATATAATGTTGTATAAATGTGTCCATGTTCATAAGTACCTTCCTGTATGCTTATTTCATAACTCATGAGATTTTTGCCCTGACTGAATGTCATGTATGAGCATGTTTGTTTGTTTACTTGCAGTTCTGCAAAGACGACATTCTGTGACTTATCCTTACAATCTACATCATGGGATTTATGTTTTTCGTGTACAGGACAGAGCAGAAGTTGTTTTCTGAGCTAGCAGGAGCAGTGCGCAGTGTGTCTGTCTGGCTGCTGCCAAAAGCCAAGGAACCGAGCTGCAGGAGGAGAGGCAGCAGCTGTAGCCCCACCACTATTTCTGGCTAAATCACATGACCGTTACATAAGCCCATTTTTCTTGCTCTAAAAAACAGTAAACTGCGACACAGGAAACACAACGGAGCCATATCCTTCCCCACCTCTCCGCCATCCCCCCTCCTGCGCACATAGAAACACATGCACTTGGAAAGGCCAGGATGGGAATTCTGAAAAACTCCAAAGCTTTCCATGTCAAGTGAATTTGCTCACTCCTGTGAGTCTTGTCAATTACTGTCAGAGTGAAACACACTTGAAGAGCCCAAGTCAAACTGTGCCGCTTTGGATGGATGTGCGTTCGGCAGTGGGTGTATCTGAGAGGGAGAGAATTTGTTTATTTATTCACTGTTTGCATGCACTCACGCAGCCTGTTTACCTCTGAATATATGCATTTGCCTGTCAATCCTGCAAGTGGCAGGCTTACAGGCAGGAGTTACTTTTTCAGTCTTACTCTAGGAAAATGAAGAAAATTGATTTTTAGGATTACAATATCAGATTTTATACTCCCAATTTAATGTACACATTATTCTTCTAAATATTATCTCTATTTCTACAGATAATATTAATATCTGTATTAGTCCCGATATTGAAAACAAATTTTAGGTCTGGTATTGAGACAAAGTACCCAATCCACATTCAGTCAGATTCTATACTTTATTACTTATTTTATGTTATTTATAATTCCCAGCTGCATTTTCTGAACCATTTGAAAAAAAAAAAAAAAAATTTTTCCATTTATTTTTACATTTTTCACTAAAACAGTCCACTTATTGTTTTTGTCAGTTTCTTGATTGTTTATTGCAAATTAAAGTTGTTTTTACATGTTTAACCAATTTTGTAAAGCTATTGGTGTATTAAAGGGTGCTGAACTTGTCCAGAGTCACAAAATCAATTTGTAATTAAGTGCATTTATGTCTGTGTTTTAAAAAAAGAAACATTTTAGGTCATTTCAGCTGTTTTTCTGTATCAGATTGGGATCGGCTGACACAAAACCCCAGATGTCTGAATCGGTAACCTCGTGGTTATTCCACTAAATATCTATTTCTGAACTCTGCCTGAGTTAAAACATTATTATTGTTGCTTCTAAATGAATATGAAGTTGTTTTCTTTGCATTAGTTGAGGTCTGAAAGCTCTGCATCTTTATCATTATTTTGGCCATTTCTCATTTTCTGCAAATTCTACATTTTTGCTTGGAATTTTGGAAACATGTTGTCAGAAGTTCACAGAATAAAAGAAGAATCTTCAATTTACTCAAACATATTCCTAAAATCAGGGAAACTGATCATGGTAAGAGGTCTCTTAATTTTTTCCAGAGCTGTATATATGGGTTGGATGACAACAGGTTTATATCAGTTGATATCGATTATTATTGATTAGGTTTTTGTTTTATATCTCTTAAATACTACCAAACTAGTGACATGACTTTTCCTGTTTGATTCACAGTTTCCTCTCGAGATGTTGGACATATTTTTCCGTTCCATCCACGCCGTTGTTTTATATTTTTAAGAGGTTATTAGGCGTGATGTCTAAACCTTAAACTGCTGCTGCAACAGGTTGTCGCTAGGCAACCAAAGATGGAGTGAGTTAGTTGATACCACCAACCTAGCTTAGCTGGCTGAGAGAGGATGAGCAGCTAAAGCCTTTCCTACATCCCCCAGAATGCCACACGGTTCTGGATCAGAATTCAGTGAAATTACTGAATTGATTATGTATATGTCTATCAAAATATATATTGTTATTGATTTATTGTCCAGCCCTACATTCAAAACTCTGAAAAAACAACAACCAGCACTGGCTCTCCTCAGGGATGTGTTTCATCTTCATTGTTTTTTATTCTGAACACAAACTCCTGCAGAACTTTCACAAACAAGCGTTTAATTAAATATGCTGACGACACAACCCTGGCCCAAAGAGGAGCATGGACCAGTCCTTGAGTTCTTCATTACTTGGTGCAAAATAAAATTCTAACTATTTCAGAACATGACAAAAATAAAACTAATTACTATCGACTTCAAGAAACTTCAGTCATTTTCCCACAAGCACCTGGGCGAGGTTCTGGACTGTCACTTAAACTAAGACTCATGGATTCACTTTATGAGCCCCAAGGCTTAGCAGAGACTGTACTGTCTAATAAACTGGGATGTTCAGACTCAATAATTTTAATATTCTATTCTGCTTTTATTGAGAATATCTCAACCTTTTGTAACATCTGCTGGTTTGGCTACAGAGGCTCAGAAGAAATCATTGAGAAGTATAGTGACCACAGCCAGCAAACTGTTAGGAACCACTTTGCCAAGCATGAAAAAATATACGTGGACAGAGTTTTGGGGAAGGCATAAATCCTCATACAGACAATGAACACCATGTAAGATCCTCATTTGAGCTGCTTCCTTCAGGGCAAACGTGCTGCCTTCCTCTTTTCTTCAAAAACAATTAAAAATTTTATTTCATACCCCAAGAGATTAAATCATTAAACAGTAAAAAGGTGTCATTGTAAGGGGGTATGTATGTGTATTTTTCATGTAAATATTTTTTATTATCAATATTAGGAAATTATTGACTTAAAACAAGCTCCTATGTCTTGTTGAAAAGTTACTTGTAGGTTACTTAGAGTAAAAACTAGACAAAAATACTTGGTAAGACTTTGTGTTTTTGAAGTGCAGTCAGCCGTTGAGCTCTTCTTCAATGTATGATGTAAGAAAGCTACATCAGATAAGGCAATCCTAATCTCCGTCAAATAACTGAAAAGAAAATAAAGCACCATAATGCATGTAATCAAAAATAAAATTAGTTTTTCTGGAAACAGAGAGAGCCCTCGTTTTTGAAGATAAAATTGTTTTAATTTGCAAGCGTTTGAGCAAATTACCAAACCTTTTAAGAAATCAAGGCAGGAGTCCACTCACATCTACTTTTAACTAATGATCTCACAATCTGGCAGAAGCCTAATGAGTAATCCATGTTGTCTGTCAGCTGCAGCATACATCAGTTATGAGAACACTCATCTAAAAAGGAAACACAATACGGTATCCCACAGAGAGAGTCCACTTTAACGACAATAATCTGCGCTGTGGTTTCACATTGTCCAGATAAAATACAACAGATTTACCAAAAAATGTTGAGCCTCAAACGCAGCAACAGCCACACACGACTGATCAAAGAGATACGTGGAACTGAATGACAACAATGCTAATGTAAGTCTAAAACGGATTTGGCCTGGGCACAAATATGACTGTAGCTATGAGCTGGCTCTACTGACATGAGATGGCTTAAGATATATTTTAGGCATGTGTCACCGTGTGTGTGGAAGAGGATTCAAGGAAAGAAGACATGTTGGAGATGGAAATGTCCTGAAAATTGCTGCCATGTCGATATACTGCTACTTTATTTAATTGGACATAAACAACCACAAAATAAGGACAATGTTTTCATGCCTAGCAATATCATAGTAGCAGCATAACATAAACAATCTTTACTCCAATTTGTTTAATAGTTTTTTTCCTCATCTACAATATATAAAGGCTAAGGTTTTTCCATTTTGCTTCACCTGCACTACATGAAATGCATCCAGTCATCATTTCAGCTTCAGTGTGACAGATGAGAATGTGAACTACAGAAACATTCAACGGCTCTCATATACCCCTTACAAAAAGATTTAATTTACCAAATATGTACCTTTAATTTGAAGAAAGGAATTACAAGTATCAGTTTTATTCTCCTGTCTTCCATCTTCTTCTAATGATTATATAATACATCCTAATGTGTATCTTTGGAGCGCAACATAACATGTTATTTTTTTTGCATTCGAACTGCGTCTTTAAAGTAGATTAAAAAAAATTGCAGCTTGAGTTTCAATAAAAATATCCGGTTGGTGCAGCTGATTTGGTTCCGGAGTAAAGGTGTAGCCCGCACTGATGTCAAAGAACAAAGGGATCACCGGGGAACAGGAAGAGATGCAGGTCAGATTATATCCACCAGAGAGACTTGTGGGTCGGTCCAGTTCAGAGGAACTGAGGGCGCGGAGGAAGCAGCGTTGTGTTGTATCACTGCTTCTGGATCAAACATGGCAGATGTAAAGTATTTGTGATTGCCAGCTTCAATTCTTTTCAGTTTAACTCTTTCTTTTTGATGAAAAAATACATGTTTCACTGGCAGATTATGTCATATATAACAAGACATTTTCCCATGTTATAAGGGAATTAATCTGCCAATGGAACTAATACTTTTTCGACAATATTAAGCTGTAATATATTTAAATCCAGATCCTATATCTTACTGAAAAATTACTTGTAAGTTAATTTTGTTTTATTTCAAGTGTACCGAGGTATTTGCACTTGAAACTAGACCAAAAATACTAAAGATTTTGTTTTTGCAGTGCACATAAATAAACTGAATTGAGTTGAAGCTAAAATGGAAGTAATTTTACTTTGTCCCAATCATTTCTTTTTCTGAAAAATTATAAGTGTCTGATTTAGTAATGTCACAGAATATATTGTTAATTTAATCTTTAATCCTGGAAAATTGTAAGTTTTTTAGGAATATTCAAGTTTTTTTTATTGAAACTATGTGAAATTAGTGCAGAAATTCTATCTTTTTGTGTGTGAATATTTACTCCTTTCTTTCTTTTAACCATCGGCCCTCATTCAACTTTCCTCCAGAAAACCCGGAGAACCACTAAGCAAGACAAATTTCAAAGATCATTAAAAAAGTAAAGCAGCTTGAAAGAACAGTACATAAAATTTAAAGAGCATGTCATTACTGTAGGCCAACTTTAAGACACACATTTGTCTTAAACTCCTCCTGAACCCTTCAGCATTCTTCAAACTTAACAGCTTTGAGATTTACAAACTGACAGAGAGAGTGTTGGCATGTTGTGCACGCTTTCTATTCAAACAATATCTGGTGTGAGACAAGTTAAGAGCAGGGATCCAGATAACTCTGTTAGAGTAAATGGCTCTTTTCCAACTGCTGTCACGTGAGCGTCCTGCACACACAACCGGAAGAGCTTAGGCAGCGGTGGGAGGCTTCCTACGGTGCAATCCATCGCAGAAAATCACCTTATTGGACGGCTGAGCTGCCGTTCAAGCAGAAACTGTCCTCAGACGACCTTTTATGCAGAGCCAGTTCAAAGCAGGATTGACACGAGTGCCATGGAAACCGCAGCTCAGACAGACTGTAGAACCAAGCGAGGCCATGACAAAGTTCAATATATCTAATGTGAACGTCGGCTTGAGCAGAAGGAGCTAAAAGCAGGGTCTGGTGTTATTATGAAGAGCAGACATGCCAAGCCACTGATGACATGTGAATAATAAGCTGGCACTGAACTTTCCAAATGTGCTCCACATGGAGCCGATTATTGAGTGCAGCTGTTTTACATCAACAAACTTGTCTTTTGTTAAGTGGAGGAGACAGCGCAGAAGCACAAATGAATGAATAATGGAAAATATAGCAAAAAAAATAAAGATCCATATTATACTAGCTGGTCTTT
>NW_015116023.1:0-418 GCF_001443285.1 Poecilia latipinna
AACTGTACTTAAGTACAGTTCCTCTCCAAATGCAACAAGTAGAATGACGGGGGCCTCCGAAAAACTGAAATTCCACCCCTTTATCTCTATTGGCTCATTCAAACAGAAGCTCATAAAAGTGGGCTGGGGCATCTCCTGGGGAGCAGGAAAATAAAAGGAGTTGGGGGTGGAGCCTCTGTGTGAGGAGGAGTTGCATCAGAAAATTTGCATTGGTAGAACTGGGTCAAAAGTCAAGTTTGCCAGAATCCTGTTTTATATTAACTTAATTTTATATGATGAAAGAGGGCCTCACCCCTTATTAACCAATTGATTTAAGAGAAGGTTCCAGAATCCTGTCTGTTTTATATTAATTTAAATCAAAACAGATGTTTTTATACAATAAACCTTTTATGACGGCAATTTAACAGATGTTTGTGTG
>NW_015116023.1:2995-21108 GCF_001443285.1 Poecilia latipinna
TTTTATGACGGCAATTTAACAGATGTTTGTGTGCAATAACATCGATTTTGATTTGGGCATGGCATTTTAATCCATCAAACTATTAAAATTTGACAAAGTATCTTTCTATATTTTTTTACAATACATTCCTCTCATGAGACGAGATGAGACATGATTGTGGGGTTTGTAATGAGGCAGGAAATTAGCTAAATTTGGAGAAAATTGGAAATCCCCACTTTTCTGCTCACATGAATAGAATTACGGTTTCACAAATCATATAGGTTTTGTTTTTTTCAAAATTTGTAATCAAGCCATGACTCAGTTCAGTTTTGAAGACAGTGGACTCTTCACATTCACACGTTAGGGACCACATGATCAGCTGAAATCTGTGAATACCTGAAACCACTTCAGAAAACATGTATAGCTGCCAATTTTAGTAGTCTTAACCCACACATTCCTTAAGATTAGAGATGTGCCGATCAGGTTTTTTCCTGCCGATTCCGATCACCCATGAAGGCCGATCACAGCCGATCACCGATACCGATCACATAATTTTTTTAATCATAAGCACTACCGATTACATTATGTGGAAAAAGGAACCATGAATTCACCTTAATTTAGACAAACTTGTTTTTAATAACTTTTTCCAAGAAAAAAAAGAAAACAGGCATTGTGCAAAATGTACTGCTATTGGTAATACTATCTTTAACAGACTGAAAACATATAAAGGCTCTGAAGAGGCTAAATAATGCAAAAAGTCCAAATAAAACCTCAATATTGCCAAAACATTCAAGTATAAAACTTAACATTCAAAGGCAAATACAGGTTCCATTACAATAAACATCCTGAGTTACTGAATGAAAACTTCCTGATAGCATGGCGGCTACCTGATTACTGTTAGCTCTAATTGGCTGTTTCTGACTGAGCGGAGTAATTATGCAGAACAGGGCGGAGATCGATTATTTTTTTTAGAGATTATCTGTATCATGTTAGGACAGCGAAAGTTTTAATACGTATGTAAAATGTATTTTTTTTAAGTTAGATGCTGCAGCTTTAAGCAGGTTCGGTGTGAGTCACTGCCAGGTGGAGCAGAAGCGGCGCTCCGTCTGTGAAATATTACTACCTGTAGCATAGCAACGGTTCAACAGCGAGAGCAGAACCAGCGTCTTACATCGCAGCTCGAAGACTTAAATAATTTTGCGGGTTATTTGTTTAGCTTTCTGACCGTCATGCTAATCCGGGTGAGTGTTTGTAGCTGTGCGCTGCTTTACCTGCTGTCTGATCGCTCCATGTCTTTTTTTTTACTGCAGTGAGCCTCGATGTAGCCAAACTCCGTCAAGTATGGCATGGCATTGTTTTTAAGCCATATTAGATTCGTAGTGGGATGCATTTTGACGTGCTTCACCCCGAGGTAATTTTCCGCCGCAACATGCAAATTTCCCCATTCACTCAGTGCGTTATAGTTCCACATCGCTTAGGATTTGTTGCTGCGCGTTTGCACAGTGTGAAGGAGAGGAGACCAGCTGCACAGGAAGGCTGCGAAATGAAATCCAGGAGATCGGTTTGTGTGATCGGCAACAAGAGGCCGTGATCGGCGATCACCGATCATACACTTTTTCACGGAAATCGGCCGATTATGATCGGTGGCCGATCGATCGGCACACTTCTACTTAAGAAGCATAAATATGTACATATGTACAGTGAAAACCTTGACTCAATGTTCTGCTGATAATTTGGAGTTACTGTACGTTCCACAGAAAATCCGCAGATAGGTTCCACTCTAACTAGGTTTGTCTAATTCTGCAGCGGGGCTAGTGCCTAAAAGAGGGGCTTCATCCATGCTGCTGTAACAAGGGCTGTCAGCCAGATTTATGTGCAATGTGAGCAGAATGTGTTAAAACACATCAAAGCAGGAAGTTCTCCTTTTTAACTTCACAACAAAAGTCCCAAACATACATGAGTTCAACCCTAAAAAAAAAAAACAACTTCCTATATAGGTCTCTTACACTTTATCAAGCAAGGTTCATTGACAGACTTCATGTCAACAAGAACATACTGAGGTCTTTTGACATCTCCATTTTAAAATGAATCAAAGTTTCACTAAAACATCTAGTCAGTACACTGTATGTCCATTCCTTTTGAGGTGTTTAGGTCTTCATTCTAGTAACGTCTATTTACAAGCTTTGAAAAGAATAACCATACCGAGTTATGTAACAAAAAGGAAAACCATAAAGCCATGCAGCACATGAATCTTTTTGATTTTAGTCTTTTCAATTTTCCTAAATGTTAAACCTAGTAGTTAACATTTAATGATGATGTATTTGCTTCCCAGCCATCTGAAATGCTGACATTTTGTAAATTTATCTAAAGCACACTTGTGATTTTTGCTGTGTTTTCTGTGCGTTTTGGTGACCACACGGAAAATTTTCCACTGTTGACCCTTTGCAAATCTAAATATATTCTGGTGTTGGGACTAGATACTCTTTTGTAATAACCATCTGTATAGAAAACAGGTGCAGGAGCAGATCAATTTATTGTTATGATATATAGAACAGAAAGTGCATTTACTAATAATTCAAACAGCATCTAACAATGTAAAACTGCAGTATTCAAACAAATGTTCAAAAAGAAAAAGCACATTAAGTCTATTAACTGATACATTTCTCCTCAGAGTTAAAGAGATACAGAATATTAACAAAATAAGTCAATACGACTTAATTTTAAGGATTGATCCATAAAGCCGTACATATTCTACTCACAGGACATAGTGACAGTTTTAACAAATATGCAAAAAACATTTTTTAAACAAAAGTTACAGCTTTAACCTAAACTCCTGGTACACAGGCACTTATGTCCACAATTATTTATATCCCTGGCAGATATACATTTAAAATTTTCCCTTAAGGCTCCCGTATGTAGCCGTTACAGGAAATATATTTTTATACATTTGCTAAAACTGTATGTCTATTAAGCTCCTCTGCCTTTTCCCAGTGCTAGCTGCAGAAGTTAAGAGATGCACCGATAAATCGGCCCCAATTTCCTCTTCCCAATTTTGGGAGACCGGTGATTAGCTGATATCTACATGTGAAGCCAAATTCATCCACTCATCTTATTGACCTCGGCAAATGTCTAAAAATCAACCACTGTCTTCTGTTGCTCTGCCGTGGTCACGTTTGCATGTTTGCAGTAATCAATAGTCATCCCACTGTTTCCAACTCAGTAATAGCTTCCAAAATCGGAATCAGCAGCTCAGGTTTTTTAAGGAACAGTAATCGGCAATCGGCCAGAAAACTGAAATCGGTGCACTCTTAGCAGAAATACAATGCTGTCAATCATGCTTGTGTACACACTGCTTACTCCCCTTTCTCTCTGCTACACTACAGCTTCTTCCTGATAACACAGCCTGTCACAAATGCTCAGCTAGTTAGCACGGTCACCAGTGACAGCAGGTAAACAGTTTTCCTGGAACAGTAAGTTGTTTCTCCACCATTAGCACATTGAGCAGTGCATACACAAGTGTAATTTATAGTGCTATGACCTTCCTCCTGAATCTGATTGGCTGTTTTTGGCCAGGAGCGGCACATTTCTGCAGATTGCAAGAGTAGCATTGGGAGGAGGTGGAGAAGATTGATTCTGTTCACAGATTATCTGTCTCGTACCATTCTGTCAGGAAACAGTGACAATTAAAAAAAAAAAAAAAAATTTTTTAGAGTTACCTACAGCAGCTTTAACCAACAATTTTTTTCTGATTGGAAAATGTCAGGTATCTTCCACAAACTAGGACCATACAAGATATGCTTTTTATTTTTATCCAAAAACAAAAATGTACATGCCAAGAATTATTCACCAACAACAATGGAAAAGGAATTGCAGCAAACAAATCTGTCCTGTAACTCCTCAAGCACTGTTTGCCGTCTTCATTACTGTTTTGGACACTCTCCTTCAAGTCCTTGTGGTTTGGAAGTCCTTTTTACATTCCCCTAATACTAAACTCCCTAAGCTCTGGGCCTGTGGATGGGCCACTTCAAATTGTTACCATTACTCCCAGTCATAACAAGCATGTTGGTCAAACTAAAAAGATGATTTTAAATATAAATTTGAAGAACGGTGTAAATTTTAATGCAACTATAATGCAGCACCGCAACAACAAGGTAACAGTAACACACCAGTTGCCACGAGGCAGCTGAAGTATGCTCGTCTTACTTGTAGATTTAAATAAAGCTTTATAATGCCTCAGTTTTACTTGGTAAAGCTGCAAACAAAACAGACTGTTGTCCCTCTAAGAGCTCTCCCATGGTTGTGAACAGAAAAGGCAAACAACAACAACATGTACTTACATACATGCCTCGTCATGAAAAAGTGACATCACTAGTTATCACAAATCATAACTTGTGAAGGTTACACTTCATACTTACAAACCTGAGGCAATGACACAAACACCCAGCAAATAGTCTGAAGACATCAGTAAACTATTTTCTTGTCCGTTTCTGTTTTCTAGAAAGTAAAACAGAAGGTTTGCTGCAAATTCAGTTACTTCTTGTACTGGGTTGGGCTTCCTTACAGTAGACAATTACCAACGGGCACTGTATTAATTTAATTTGTTCAATTACACTGACTATGAACATGGTTCTTAACCGGATGGATTATTTTAAAGTGAATTTGAACCAAATTAGATTCTATGCAGCTGGATATGATTAGAAGTCATTTGTTTTGTATAGTACCTTGAGGTGGCATTTGTTGTAAATGGGTATTAATTACATCAACAGAAGTGCCGGAACAATAATGCTACATATTTTGCTAAGAACTGCACTAATTGTGGCAAATCTCAAGCTGGCACCAGTGGGTTAATTTTAATTCCCAATTTCATGCTGTCCCTTATATGTTTAGAAAAGGATCCTAAAAGAATTGTGAATAAACATAGAAATTAATAAGTGGCTCAATAAAGTAATTCATGTGTCAAATATAGCATGCAATTTTTTTTTTTTACAATTTAATTATGCAACGTCTATATTTATTGATAATTTTTAACAGAATTTACCATAACACTATTTTGAATAGAACTGACAACTGATCTCTAAGGAGAAATTGCTTACATTTAATTTCCATTTTAGTTATCTTATCGTTTTATTTTATTTTCATTTAATTATTTACTTAGTTTTTGATAATGCGTCTCCCACAGTCCCAGCTTCACACTCAGAGAGCAGCAGATGTCGCAGTCGGACAGCGGGAAAGTGATAGGGGAGTCCTGTCAGTTTCCAAAACCATGGAGGAAGAAAACCTCAGTGATCAGCGTGACACCAGCGGGACCACGAACAGGGGGTCTACTCAACCCCTCTTAGGACTGCAGACAGGATATATGATAGTGATGTTAAATTAATATTGCTGGAAATTATAAATTAATTAATGCTACATTTCATAATCAAAGAAATTGGCAAAGTTCTTATTTTTTGACACATTCATTACTTTATCAAACCATTAATTTATTTCCATATTCATTAACTTTTTCAGGATTCTGCCTCCATACACAATACATACCAAAATGCACAGAGCCTGTCTGGATCCCAACTTGAAACAGCTCAAAGGTAATGAAACTTTTTATCACATTTCCAAGAAATTTGAACAAAAGATTGGGGAACAATTCAATTTGGTTTCTCAATTGCCCATGGCATCACAAGCTGCCATTAAATGTGATTATGAATTGTTTTTATAAGAAGGAAACAGCCATGTGTATTGACCTATGTACCCAGACCTAAATTCAAAGTACATGAATGAAAATGAATGTATTTGCTCGTCTGCGACTGAAACAATAGAGAAAAAAAGATGACAATTTCCAAACAACTAGATTTCAGACTCCGAATGTTGGCCTCTGAAGGGCAACCAACTAAACTCCACATACGAGAACAATAAAACAACTGCAAAAGGAATCTGAAATATATCTCAAAGGGAAGAGGTGAAGATGTAAACAAGAACATTTTGGGTTCAGTCACTATCGCTGCCGCTCTCTGACTTCAGATAGCAGCTATCCTCTCCTATATTCTCCACAAACAACCGACCTAAAAAAAGAAAAGAAAATGAGCATCTGCATGAGCTCCAATATTTTACTTTGTTCATTTTTCAAAAAGTTTTGGCAGATTTTGTCTTACAACTTGATGATTTGTCTTCCTCGTCGTCAACATGGTCCATGTCGTAACTCACAAAAATATTCTGTGGAATGAAACCACTTTTTAAAGTCACCATTTTCTCTTAACACCAACGTTTCTCACTGGACAAATTAATTCTGGTCTGGATTTCAACCGTTGATTATGGCCGTTTATTCTGCCAATGCAATGAATTTTTTTTTTTCAGTTTTGTTTGTTAACTGTGTTACGTTTCCACCATGTAGCACACTGAACTACCTTACTGCTTAAATAATCTTGACAGAGTGAGCATGATTTCAGTACCTTACTCCTGATGAGTCTCTCCCAGTGTCCTTGCTGCTGTTTTACCAGTTTAAGAACAGGCTGATTGGACTTCATTTCCCAGTGGCAAATGTCGGCATCTATTTTCTGGTGAAGCTCCAGATCAGCCCTGTAGGAACGACTGTTCACTCTCCCACTGAACACAGGAGAAAGCCTTTTACAGTTTTATTTAAATGAAAAACACAAGCAGAGCGTTTCTGTCTAAAACCAGCAGCTTCAATAGAGGCAGAGTTTGTAGTATCACACTATGGCAACCTCTGAAAGGGGAATCCTTTAGAAGTGATCAGAACTTGAGCTGCCACAATGTTCTACAGAATCCTATTCAAGTTTTGATTTGGACCCTCTGCATATCCACAGATACAGTTGAATCCACTTTTATTCAAATGCCTAGCAGATTTAGATTCTGAATTATTTTCATTCCACCAATAACTTTGTTGCTGATAGTAGATAAAACAGGCATGATTAAAAAAAATAAATAAAGTGTGATCACCACAATCTATAGATATCTGTATTGGTATCATAAGTGAAAAAAGAGGATCGGTGCATCCCTAATGTTTGGCCGGGAGGCAATTGATGCACCAGCTCCATCATGAAAGAAGTTACGCTGTGAAGTTCACCAGGCCTTTAGACTCACTTTTTCTACTGGTTAAACTATTGCACCTAACTTTTTTTCTTAGGTGCAAAAGCACAAAACTTAAGTGCACCCAAATTTTTGATGGAATCGCTTTTAATACTGTAGTGTTATAGTTCACTTTTATTTTTAATCACTGCCAAATTAAGGTAATATTGACCTGATTAGTTAATCTAGACAATGAATTATTCGACTGAAGCAGAATTACTGAGGTGTTGTTTAAAGATCTTCTATGAGCTGAAATTAAACATCTAAACTTAAGATAAATGGAATAAAATGAAACCTACATGATTAAGGGCAAAACATCTTATGAGGATCTCAAACGAAACATTTCATAGCATTCAAGTAATGAATTAGCAGGTCTAGCATCTGCTAATTGAGATGGATCGGGTTGGGGCGGACTTGAGCTCAACTGGTTACAACCGCTCTAGTGGAGCAGCAACCTTAGTGTCACTTACAAGTTTACAAAATGAGCAAATGCATCACAAGGTTACGACACAACTTTCATATCAGACAAAAGCCTGTAAGAGCAGAATGAGTGAAGAAAATCCATCTGGTAAAAGATGAAAATTACTTAACAGTCCAAGCAGACCTGGGCAACCCAACAGTTTACCGGAGACAAACTGAGGTGACTTTAAGTGCATTAAACGATTAAAATCAGTAACAACCAAAATGGCCAATCTGAGTTGATCCTCAAACACTGAAAAGGCTGAATGTGGCCACAGTGTGGTGTAAACATGACAGTGCATCGACCAGTAAAAGGTGAATAAACAATCAGACATTTGCAGACAAACACTGGCCAAAGAGTCAAACAGGAGACAGCACACAGTATAATTGAAGAAACACATTGTCCCAACAATGAAAGGTAGATCTGTTACAAATTTATATTAGAGGGAAAACATAACCACACCACACTTATGTTTGTGTGTGTTCAAACTACACTGGCAGGCTGTGCTTAAAATGTACCCACTACTAGTACTGTGGAAAAAAAGGTTAAACTGAATATTAAGCAGAATGACAATAAGTGAGCTCTTACTGTTGTGATCATGACTGACCTGTAGACAACTCTGTCTGTGTAGAAATTGCAGCGTTGACTCTCTGGGTTCATCAACTTCACTGTTACAATTACAGAGTCACAGGTTTGGTACCAAACAACCTGAGGATATAAACTGAAATGCAACCAGAAAGAACACAAGAAAGCTTCAAAATGCAATTTCACTTTAAATTAACCCTATAAGTTTTCAAAACTCATTTTCAAATCAGCAATGTTACTTGTCACTTTTCCTTCATAAAAGACATTGTTATATTTAATAAAATAGCACTAGAACAACTTCTAAGTTCCCACAAAATGAGATCACTTAAAGTTAATCATGACATTTACATAAATCTACTTTTCTAGTATTAAAAGTAGGTCATGCTAATTCAAAACCACTCCATAATGCTGTTAAGATCATCTAACACAGTGTTTCTCAACCCTAGTCCCTCACCGCCCCCCCTGCTCTGCATGTTTTAGATGTGCCTCTATTCCAGAACAGCTGATTCAAATTACTGCATGACCATCAAGTACTGCAGAAGCCTGTTAATCACCCAGAGATACAATTCAGGTGTGTGGCAGAAGGGAAATACCTAAAACATGCAGGACAGGGGGCGGTGAGGACCAGGTTTGAGAAACACTGATCTAACAGAAAAAATTATTTTGCACCTCTTTGACAGGTCATTGCAGACTGTTTCATCACTGGACACAACCTGCTCGTCACCATCAGGCTCGCCTGTAAAAACACAAAAACTGATTATCCCAGGAAAACTAACCACCAGGTTGAACTGATAAATATATTTATGGTTTTATTTAGGGCTGCACGGATTGCAGTTTTCTGGCCAATCACTGATTACCGATCTTTAAAAAGCCTGACCTGCTGATTCTGATTTTGGCCAATACCAATATTTTTTATCTGAAATGTTGCTAAATATAATAAGAAAGACGCAGAGTTAGTAACAGTGGGATGTCTATTGTTTACTGTAAATGGAAAGAAATGACCAGAGCCTCATGTACAAAAGAATGTGCAGTTTTCACACTAAAAGTTAGTGAAGGGCCAAATATGAACACACAAAAAAGTTTGATGTATAAAATTATGCGCACGTATGTGGCTGTGCAACTTTTCTTTATATATCCCAATATGTGGGAAATGGAGCTGAGCGGCTGGTCCACCCAGTCACCTCCCATAAATACATATGTAAATTAGCATAAATACCCGGAAGGCTGCCACTCCGTGACCCAATAACCATAGCAACGGTTCTTGGTTGTAGTAGTTAAAGTTGTTCTAATGATATTATATATATATATATATATATATTTATTTGATATAAAAGGCGTATTTCAGGACACATAAGGTCACTTCATAAAAAACTAAAATACATTTTACAGGGGAAAAAAATTTCAAATAGAAGAAAGAAGAAAATAAATATTACCACTTGATTAATCCAAGTGGTAATACTTATTGGAACAGCAGAGCAGAGGTTAAAGGCAAGCAGTGTGTCAGAGAGTCCTTTAATGTGAGTGGGAAATGTGGAAGTTAATTCCAAATGGCTGAATCGTGTATTGAACCAGGCCAATGTGCCTCTATATTTATTAGGCACGTTTGTGCATACAAGTTGCATATTTAAAGAATAGAAAGCTTTTTTATTCAAAGACGCATTCAGAAAGCTGGCATGACTTGACTGAGGGATGATTCTTTGGACCCGACAGCAGCTCCAGTTGCACCATTAAAGCTCAGCTCATTCTGTAAGGCTGGGACAAGGTCTGTGCTGAGCCCCAGGATGATCACTGTGGGAAATCTAAACGCTAATAAACCATCATCAACATTTCCCAGCAGATCAATATGATTTCTGAACACATTTTCCCTCTGAATCCTTCTATTGGGGATGTGCTCCATCAGTGCCAATTAAAGCATTCCACAATTACATAACCCACCTTTGTGCAGCTGCTTATGCAAGTGTGATTATTTACACATCTTGTCCAGACTGACCTGTTTGGAGTTAATCTGCTGATTTGACTCCATTTTCTTTTTCATAAGAATCAAAGTGCTTTGGCGCACAGACCAATGCATAGTTACGTCTTTACACCTTTACACCTTTAAAGGTTGTGATTCTTTCAACACAGCATATATGAAAAGTTGATGTGGAATTGGAACTCCATTTTACCGTTTTCATGAAGGCTCAAAGAGGCAGCAGGATTACTTTCGTAAATTCCTCTTCTGTCTTCGTCGCTGTAGACATAAATCACAGTTTCTGTTTAAAACACCAGTTAATTCAACAATATATAAATACATATTAGTTTGAACAAACAACTATCACATGATCACTGCTCTCCTTTTCTAGAAACACAAACAAGATGAAAATCAGTATCAGTTGGTCATATTGGCCCAATTTTACTTATCTGACTGAAACCAATATGTTAAAAAATGACCAACATGGGGCATTACCGATGTTACACAGAGCTTCTCTCACCCACACACCTGTATGTCCTAAGAGCTGAGTCAGTGAAAAAATGATGGAGAAATCAAATGATCAATATGATTTCTGAACACGTGTTCTCTCCGAACACCGGCCCGTCAGCTCACCGGGTCTGTACAGCTGACATGTGGATATCACAAATCTCTGGCATTGCTTATTACGTTATGAAACGTAACGAGCATCTGATTAACCTGTCATATAATCAGGCTACTTCCAGGCATCACAACCGGTGATACCTTAAATGTCTATCTCTGTTGAATTCCCCAAGTCTTTCCAAATCGTCACATAATTAATGTTTACTTGAGCAGTTAGCCTCTAGTCGTTGGGTCTACAGTGGCACACACATTTTATCATCATTCTAACACATTTTAAAATCCAATTTAATACGGAAATAAGAAAAAAAATCCCCAGATTACATGAAATGCAGTTTTATCTTGTTACTCAGTCAATACAGTTTAGGCACAAGCACAACCGAAGAGGAGACGAGAGACTGGTGTCCGTTGGTGGGAGGAGCAAGGACCCTGAAGTCCAGAGGTCAGCCCTGGGGCCGGAGGGTCCTAACGTTATTATCCTACACAGTAAATCCATTATTATTCTTTGTTTATTATGCTGTTATTTAGAGGATAACAGCATATCTTCTAAAGACATCTTCATTAAATGACAATGTCTATTGTCTTCATTTAGTGAAATGAAGAGAATAGACATCAAAATATACGAGGATCTACACTGAAATTTTTTCAGTTTTTTTGTTTAGAATATAAGGGAACTATTGTTTACTTAAATTCATGAGGTATTGTTTTTATTATGCATTTTAATCTTATTGTTTTGTTTTAAGTTTGCATTTCTAAGATTTGTTTTCATTTATTGACATTTGCATTACTCTATCATTTGTTTTTAATTGCTATATCATAAGTACATTTCTTTTGGGGTTTTGTGATTAAGATTAATCAAAAGAGTGGAATGATGAAACTACATTACAAAACTAAACTTTTACAACACAGCAATAACCATCAACTGAGTCAAGAAATGCTTTAGAAAACAGACAGCATTTCTCCAAGCAGCAAACTCCAATTCTGTAATTTAATTACAGTAAAAATGTTGTACTTAATCTCATCAGGAAAGTAGCTGGTAAATATGCACTTGTGCCCACCAGCTTACTTTCAGAATGTAGCTTTTATTTTCTAACCTTGATATGTGACCTCCATCTTTGCTGCCATCTTGAAAAGCTGCTCTGAAGAAGTCCAGATGCTTGGGATTATTGACTCCCATCCCTGTCTTTAGGATCTCAGTCTGCACATTGTACTCATTTATACATGTTTTTGTGCCTGGCATCTGAGTAACTCGTACCTAATGAAAGACAGATTGGAAAAAAAAGAGAAGTGAAATTCTTATATATAACTTAATCACATACAATAGTTGTATACTACTTCATCCTGAGCTTTAACCATAGGGCTCCCTCAGCACAGCAATTTTTGTTAAATAGCTATAAATCTTATTGAATGACAAGGTTAAAAAAAGAAATTGACATAGGTAAACAGTTCCTGCTGATCTCATCCTTCTTTTTAATCATGCTCCAGACATTCTATTTAATGCAGCTCTTTGCTTGTAATCCTCGTATTTCTGGCCAAGAAACATATACTAGATGGTCAGCACACCGGGCCTGTAGAGCTGACGTGGATATCACAAATCTCTGCCATTATCCAGATTGAAAAACTGACTCCTGATCTTCATCGAAAGTCTGACAAATTTTGGAGAATCTGTAAACCATTGCAAGCTTTCTTAGATAAGCTATATCACCTGGAGTTGAGGACTTTTTTTTTTTTTTTTACCTTCAATGTGTTATTTACTTTGCTGCCCTTTGACAGCTTGGTGACATTCTACTTTAAATCACATCAGGGAATGTCTGTATTTTGTGTATTTTTTCATGCAGACACTACAGTGCTCCGTGTTGATTTGAGATGGGGATCTTTTGTGTTTGCTTTCGCATTCTTGTTTACATTAAGTTCTGAAAATAAATAAAATAAAGTTTAAAAAAAAAAGAAATTCACCATAGGATCAACAAAAACTGTATTCCCCAGGCACAGAACAGCTCTGGCTCGATGCTGCAGACCTCGGATCTTCTGGCTGATAGCTCTTGTGACCTGCCGCCAGGAAAAAGAGTCATGTTTCTTGAACCTTGCATGAACTTTCTTTAGAAACATTTCCACAATGTCACCAATAATTGAAACTCCCAAAATGAATTGTTTGGGAATGTTGTCAACACAATTAATAGGGCATCGAAACAATTCAATTTTTTAGTCAGGTTAATCACAAGATTGTTGTGTCATTATCACTATCAATTGTTTATAAAAAAAAACGAACTGAGTTAGTAAATGAGTTCTACCACCCAAAGTGGATCTTTATTTTAGGTTCGTAGGATGATGCCAAGACCACAAATGTCATGCTGAGAGGTTTCATTTATGAACAAACTGCACACTTAAGTTAATTATTTCAGACGCAGGGAACTATTGTTTACTTAAATTCATGAGGTTTTTTTTTTTTTTCTTTAATCATAGCTTAACCGCACTTTTTATAACTATCAGAATAAACACCTTTGTTAACTAATAAAAATGCAACTTTACATTTGGTATGTAAAAAATTACTGTTTTGAACTACAAGATGTTTGCTTAGTGTACTTAAAAATACAATAAATAATATTATATATTAACTTTCTTCACTACAGCCTTGTAATTGTATCCTTATTGTTTTTCTTCTCCTGCTCCTTTGACCTGGCTTGTGTTTTTTTTTCTGCCTGCTGTGCATTTGGAGCCATCCTTTGAATGAGTTCCTGTTGATATGCAAAGTCAGTACCATTAAAAAAAAAAAAACTTTAAAAATCAGAGCTGTTTGCAAACGTCTGTGGGGAATTCCTGAAAGACACTTATTGGTAGGCATGGATGAAGAAATTTAAGACACATAGGCCTCACTATCAAGGTTCTGGTAAACTGCTGTAAACTGTCCTAAAGGACACCAACTTTTTTGCTATTTCCACCCATCTTCACATATCAAGATACCCCAGTCTATTGAATAAATGCAGAGAAAAAAAAAATACTAAAAATAAAAAAAATAGAAAAGAAGTAATAATCATTAGTAATGATTATCCAAGTGATGTGATTATGCATTAATGCAATGTGAGGAAGTGGAAAGACCTTTGGATGCCACTCAATCTCAGCATCAGCTGGCTTCACCCTGCAGACCACCATCTCAATGGCTTGGTTAGGCAGAGAAAGAAACTGTGAAGGCAGCTCAAGGATCTGATGAGATTTGACATCACTCTCCTTTCCAATATCAATGAACCGAACCAAGACATTGTAAAAGATGCTTTCACCATGGTCAGGTAGCGCCAGGATCTTCACTCTGCCAGGAAACACACAGTAACATTACATAAACTTCACAAATATATCAGGGTTTTCCCCCAGAAAACTCGGTGGCAGGGGCGCTATGGCAAAAATCCAGCAACCCGACTTTGAGTAAAAAAAATAGTTAAAAGTTTAAAGGAAATTTGAAAATATCACTAGCTATTTATGTGTTATTGCAATACATTTTAACTATACCTAAAAATCAACTATAAAGTCTAAAAACAAAAGGGAAATGTAATGGAAAAAGTACAATTAAAATAAATATTAATTTTTTGCACTTCTGGTGTTTCATTTTTATCTTTTTTCTGTGACTTATCACTTCATTGACTGAAGTTGTTGGCAGACCGATTAAGTCAGACAGTGGTTACAGAATTCCACTGAATAAAAAGAACCCTGACCTCAGTCCTCCCTATGTGTTCACATACTGACCACACTATGTTGGAATTGTGTTTCCAATTGTTTCACCAAAGAGATTATTTAACCCGTCTTTGCCATCACTGGTACTGGTGAATAAAAAACTATAATAAATAAATGAACATTGCTTAGGCCTGGTGGCCCACCAGCAAAATGTTTCACAGCAATTTATACAGGATTTACTCACAGCAAATCGTAGCAAAATACAGCTTAGACAGAAGTCTATTATGCAGAATGAAAAGAACAAAAAACAAACATTATCCCAAACCTCTTCAGCAGCAGCTAAGATCTTCTATCACTGTGGACCAAAAAGTTGCACAAAGTCGAGTCTGACACTTTTTTCCCCTACACATTGTCTGGTACTGATGATCGGTCTGCTCGTCTTGGATAGCTGCACATATAGGAGTCATGATGTTGACCACAACTGTGCACATTAACAGTCCCATTGCCGCACATTATTCAGATTTTTTTGTAGCCCTTATTTGAAAGGAATGCAACTGAAAAGGGACAAACAGCGGGGTGGAGGGAGAAATGCGGCAAAGGAACTGAGGATTGGAGTCGAGCTTGGGTCAGCCGCGCTGAGGTCTCCAGGCGACTCCTATACCGATAGCCTTTGGGGTCTCTTGAGTTTGCTGTACCTCCTTCATAAATTACTTTATACTTTTATACAAGGTCTTACCGAAATTCAAACTAACCTGACAAACTCACCAGTTCCTCATCTTCTTGGAAATATTAGTTTTGTTACGTAACTCCAACTTTGGAGACACTTATATAATGAATGAAAACAAAGGGTGTGTGCAACTCTGATGTTCACTGACATGAAAAATTTAAGTCGATCAAGATTTTTGTGTGTTGAACAGTCTAATAAATATCAAGCTGGACAAAGTGAGAACAACGTAATTAAGTGCAGTCCTTGTAACGATCCTGAAACAATCTTGATAATAAACAATGTTAATGCATTTCATGAATAAGAACACTTATGAAAAATGCATGGCTGCCACTATCACAAACCTGTGGAAGATCTCGTCCTCTTCAACTGCATATAAAGCTCCTTCCAGCAGCTCCTTGGCTCCAGGTTTCTTGTCAGCATAATAAGACATCATCTCAGAGGCCATTTTATCAAACTCCTTGTCATTCTGTCTGACCAAACGACCATAGAAGACAGATGCTGTCTTAATGTAGAGCGGTAAGACCTAGAAGTACACCGGAAGAACATTTTACAAAACTGATCTTACCAAATATTTTGAAAATGATCCATTTAATGCTTTTATGTACAACAAGAGTTGCTTAGTGCTAAAAAGGCTTAAAAAAATAAATAAATACATAAAAAATTCTCTCACTTCTATGACTCCAGATGCAGGAAGAGCAGACTGGTCTGACCTAGGGTTGATTCTGTGACGATCAGGACACACACTCCTGTCCCTGCAGGGGGAAAACAGAATTTAAACATGGCAATATCTTTTCACTTGCTGAAATTCTTTTCCAACACCTAAATTTCAGAAAGCAACATGTAACACAGCTCATAAACGTAAACTTCTCCTTCTGTTGATACTGACTGACCTGGTCAAAAATCGACCGGAGAGAATCCAAGTCAAGAGGAGTCTGTGTTGGATGTGAAAGCTTTTTTCGAGTGGAACTGCACAGGAAGGCAATGGCCAGGCTAGCAGAATTTACCAATATTTTTGTTTTCTTAATTTTCTTATTGAATTACTTAATTAACCATCAGAATAATAAACAGATTACTCGATAACTAAAATAAATGTTTACAACAGCCCTCATCCTACACCTTCATGTAGGATGAGACATGGAAAATGTGGCCCACCAGCAAAATGTGGTGGCACACATTTTGCTGGTGGGCCACCAGGCCTAAGCTTTTCTCAGCCACTTGTAGCCACGTTTTATCATGCTGAGCCGTCGCCATTTTTCTGATGCGTCCTCTAGTATAATGTGATGATCAAATGCATTCACACTTTGATCGACGAGCTTCTGCTTCGTCATCCTCTTTATAATTTCCAGCAGGGTGTATGCTATGCTGACTTGGCTAAGCTTTACCGTGGATATTTGCATTGTACGGAACCATAAAGACAATTATGCATTAATAACATAAATCTACTTTGACTTTAATTTGTGTCAGAAACTTTTCTATTTTGAGCATGCATTTCTTCTTTCACTTTCTTTTTTTACATCAAGTATCGCTGGCAAATGTTGGTCTAATAATTTCTTTCCAAAACTACTGGTTGTCGGTATCAGCTTAAAAAAGTTACCATACATCTCTTTTTTTTTCATCAATATTTTTATTGTATTTTTTTACAGATATATCTGCCATATAACCAATACAGTCAACAAGACCAACAAACGCCCTCTTATATACACATCTGCATAAATTCCTTTAAGTATACAGGAGATAATAGTCCACTGTTGAGGCTCCCTTGTTTAACATTATGGTCTGACATTAATCTTGTCTTTAGCTGGCTTCTTCGTCTTGAGACAAATCCACACCTTCAACAAAATTCAGGAAGGGTCTCCAAATGCTTTCAAATAATTTGCTTTTCCCTTTTTAAAGATATGTTATGCGTTCCACAGGTAAAGTCTTCAGCATGTGCCAGGTCCATTGTTTGATACCTGGTCCTATTGTTCTCTTCCAGAATAGTGCTATCAGTCTTTTGGCTTCTAGCAGACACATATCAATCAACAGTTGTTCACATTTGGTAAACAAAGAAGTTTTTGGATACAGACCCAAAATTAGAAAAACCGGATCTAGTACAATGTCTTTTGAGACAAGATGTTCTACAGTTTCTTTTATTGCTTTCCAAATTTTTTTTAATTTCCTTACATTCCCAGATACAATGAAACAATGTCCCTTTTTCTTCTAAACATTTTGTGCATATGTCTGGTATATTAGAATTTTACCGATTTAAATTGACTGGTGTAATATAGATTCGCATTAACCATTTGTACTGCAGTAAACTTAAGTGAGAGGTAACTGTTTGCTTCTGAGCCCTTGTACAGACAGACTGCCAATCCTCCTGTGACAAGTTTACTCCCAGGTCTGATTTCCAAGCTTCCAGTTTCAATGTTGAGTCCTCTGGGGAATTCAAAACCATAAAGTTGTAGAATTCTGAAATTGCACCTTTACTTGCGCTATCTTTGCAAGCAATTTCTTCTAGTTGGGACTTTGGTGGCTTGGTTAGTTCTTTGTCTGTCCATCCATCCATCTTCTTCGATCTCCCGCTCCCCTCTTCCCCCATTCGTGAACAAGATCCCCAGATACTTAAACTCCTCCACTTGAGGCAGGACAACCCCCTGACCTGGAGAAGGCACTCTACCCTTTTCCGGCTCAAGACTATGACCTCGGATTTGGAGGCACTAAGTCTCCTCCCAGCTGTTTCACACTCGGCCGCGAACCGCTCCAGCAAGAGCTGAGGGTCATGATCTGATGAAGCCCAATAGGACCACATCATCCGCAAAAAGCAGAGATGCGATCCTAAGGCCACCAAAACGGATCCCCTCAACACCTCGGCTGCGCCTAGAAATTCTGTCCATGAAAGTAATGAACAGAATCGGTGACAAAGGGCAGCCTTGGCGGAGTCCAACTGTCACCGGAAACGAGCCTGATTTACTGCCGACAATGCGGACCAGACTCCGACACCGGTCAGACAAGGACCTTACAGAACGTATCAAAGGGCCCGGTATCCTATACTCCCGGAGAAGTATGGGAGAATC
>NW_015116023.1:25157-27694 GCF_001443285.1 Poecilia latipinna
GCCCGAGTTTTTGCCTCAGCGACCACCCAAGCCGCATGCCGCTTAGCCCACCGGTACCCATCGGCTGCTTCTGGAGTCCCACAGGCAAAAAGGCCCGATAGGACTCCTTCTTCAGCTTGACAGCATCCCTCACCGAAGGTGTCCACCAACGGGTTCGAGGGTTGCCGCCGCAACAGGCACCAACAACCTTGCAGCCGCAGCTCCGATAAGCTGCCTCGGCAATGGAGGCAAGGAACATGGTCCACTCAGACTCAATGTCCCCAGTGATTTCTTTTGTTAAACGTTCATAGTTCTTCTTGATAATCATATCTAGATTTGAAAATATTTGAATTCCTAAATAAATGAGTTCCCCAACAACCTTAAATTCTGAACTTATTTCTGGGGACATTTCTTTATCATTCAATAGTAATAAAGAAGATTTAGCTTTATTTATATTATGCCCTGAAATATGACATATTCCTCTATTAAATTAAGCAAACTTGGAATAGATTCTTTTAAGTTTGAAATGAACAGAATTATGTCATCTGCATATAATGAAAGCTTGTGTTCTACTTGTCTGATTGTAATGCCTGCTATAGATTTATGGGACCTTACAGCTATAGCAAGAGGCTCCAATGCTAAAGTAAATAATAAAGGGAATAAAGGACATCCTTGACAACATCCTCGTTTGATAACAATTGATTTAGACACACTTTTATTTGTTAATATTTCTGCAGTAGGATTTATATATATATATATATATTTGTAAAATATATTTCACAAATGGATATATATATCCATTTGTAAAATATATTAATTCTTTTAAATTATTTCCATAACCAAAACGATTTAAAATGTTGAATAGACAGGCCCATTCGACTTGGTCGAACGCCTTCTTGGGATCTAGAGAAAGAAGTGCAGTTCCTGATTTAACACCTATGCCATGAATAATGTTTAGAAGTTTCCTCACATTATGTAGATTCTGCCGTCCCAAAACAAAGCCATTTTGATCCCTGTGTATCACTGAAGAAAGTTTATCTTGTAAGCACATTGCTAATATTTTACAGAGTATTTTTAGGTCAGCGTTAAGCAAACTTATTGGCCTCATGTTCTCACATTTATTGGTGGGTTTCCCTGATTTGAGTAGCACAAAGATTAAAGCACTTGTCATAGATTTTGGTAGGCTACCATTGCAATATGCCTCCTGAAACATCTCTAGGATAGGACTTATTAGTTGTTTTTTAAATTTTTTATAAAAGTCTATAGGCCCAGCTTTCTTCCCTGCCCTCATACAGTCAATAGCCTTACCCAGTTCTTCAGTAATTTCAGCTTCCAGTTGCTCTCTATAGCCTTCATCTATCGTGGGAATAATTCACTTATTTAGAAATGGGTCATGTTCCTGTATATCGGAGGTGTCTTGAGAATCATACAGCCTTTCATAGTATTTTCTAAACTCTTCATTTATGTTGATTGGGTCTACTAAAGTTTCTCCTTTACTATTAATGATTTTATGTTTTGCAGTTCCAATTGTTTTATTTGCCATGCCAAGAGTTTCCCCTGTTTTTCTCCTTGTTCATAGAATGATTGATTTAATCTTAATAAACTGGAGGTCGCTCTGTCTGCAGATTCTTTTTCATATTGTGCCTTTAATAACAGCAATTCCATCTCAGTTTCTGTGTTGCCATTTCTGAAAACCTGTAATTCTAATGATTTAATCAAAGATTGTAATTGTTGTCTGCTCTTGCGTTGCTCTTTAGATTTTGAAACAGTGTAACTAATTATATAACCCCTTAAGCATGCCTTAAAAGCATCCTATTTTATACAGGCTGAAGTTTGTGTGGTGTTGATACTGAAATATTTGACTATCCTTTCTCCAACATAATTAAGAAATTTCTCATCTTTCAGCCATTACTGGTGTAAACACCATCTAGGAGGGTCTCTCATCAGGCTGTTGTTAGAATATATTAAATTACAGGGAGCATGATCTGATAGAAGTATGCCATCATAGCAACAATCAGTTATATTTGAGAGTAATTCTATTGAAATCAAGAAATAGTCTATGCACGAGTATGTTCTAAATGTTCTTGAATGGCACGAGTAGTTGTTTCAGTAGGTTTTAAATGTCTCCAGATATCTAGAAGATTTAATTCTTTCATAAAATTACATATTGTTTCCCTACTCCTGGTGTGTTTGGTCAGCTCTGTCCAAAGTGGGGTCCAGAACACAGTTCCAGTCACCCCCTATAGTGTATTTTTCCGACAGCGATGAAAGGGCAAAAAAAAAGAAATTTGTATAGAAAACATCATCATCAGAGATGGGACCATACACATTTACGAAGTTCAGAGTTTCTTGTAAGATGGACCCCTGAATAATCAGATATCTCCCCAATTTATCTTTAACAACATCGGTGACCTGAAAAGGAACAGATTTATGAATTAGGGTCATTACTCCCCTGACTCTTGATGTAAATGGAGCTGCATATATATGCCCCTTCCACGTCCTATGTAATTTTATATTTTCTTCTTTACCTCCACCAACAAGTAAAAATAAATGTATGC
>NW_015116023.1:32458-33002 GCF_001443285.1 Poecilia latipinna
TTACTGTGAGGAATTATGATCCTTTGGAGAACTCTAGGTAAGAGTTTAAAACCCGCCGCGTAAGCTCTGTTTGCACAGCTCTATGTGAACCGCTGGAATAAGTTGTAGCGAATTGAGAGGCGCGTTGTGGAGCGGTGAGAATGATTTATCTTTGTGAACGAACAATTATATGCGGCATTTACATCTCAACACGCTGCTCAGCGTGTGGCTCTGTATTTGTCTTCCCTGTAAAGTTTATGTCTGTAGTTCCGGTTGGCCGGAGAGTTTGTGGATAACAAGTAGGGCTAACCTGATCATGCAGGTTCAGCCTGGTGAGGAGCTTTTGCGCTCTCCTCGGAGTCGCGCATCACGCTGATTTTATATCATTTTTAGTATTATTTTTAGTATTATTTTTCCGGTTACACAATGAATCAAACCACATCAATGCGTTGTCTACTTGGAGTTAATACGCGCGGCCGCATGGAGATCTTAGAAACTTGTCCCATAAACTCGACCAACCAGAATAGTTTCTGTGACGCTTATTAAAAACTCAACAGACACGAAA
>NW_015116023.1:36060-40272 GCF_001443285.1 Poecilia latipinna
GCGGACCAATCACACCGCTGGCGCCTCTGCGCTTTGCCTAGTGTGCAGAGGATACCTCAGCGGGATCGCGCACACCTCCTTTCACTCAAACTGGACACAGGCTGAGTGACCTGTATGGACATTTAAATCGACTTACTGTAAGGAATTATGATCCTTTGGAGAACTCTAGGTAAGAGTTTAAAAACCGCCGCGTTAGCTCTGGTTGCGCAGCTCTATGTGAACGGCAGGAATAACTTGTAGCAAGGTCGCGTTGAGGAGCGGTGAGAATGATTTGTCTTTGTGGACGAACAATTATATGCGGCGTTTACATCTCAACATGCTGCCCAGCGTGTGGCTCTGTGTCTGTCTTCCCTGTAAAGTTTATGTCTGTGGTCCCGGTTGGCCGGAGCGTTTGTGGATAACGAGCAGCGCTAACCTGATCATGCAGGTTCAGCCCGGTGAGGAGCTTTCGCGCTCTCCTCGGAGTCACGCATCACGCTGATTTTATACTATTTTATTATTATTTTTCCGGTTACACGATGCATCAAACCATATCAAATGCGTTGTCCTCGTCCCATAAACTCGACCAACCAGAATAGTTTCTGTGACGCTTATTAAAAACTCAACAGACACAAAATGGAAGAGCTACTAAAGCCACATTAGCAGCATTGAATTAAATCTCCCGTTTGTTGCGCATCTCTGCGCAGTGCAGCAGATGTAACTCATCATGCAGGGCCGGTCCAAGGCTGTATGAGGCCTGGAGCAGAATCTGACTTAGGGGCCCCTTTTGTTCCTAAAAATATCAGCACCTCTAACAGCTTCTGTGTTAGATTTAGTGAAATATGGGAGAAGGGAGTAGTTTAATTGGCCAGTCTAAAAAGGAATAAGTTTATTAATTTGTATTTGTAAATTCAAAGATTAAACTCACAGCATCAGATTGTTGCTATGGTAAGGTAACAGTCTAACTATGAATATTGTTCTTTGAAGTTTTACAAAGTAAACTTGCCAGCTCCTTAAAATCTTGCATTTAAATGTTAAACAATTTAGTCATTTAATTTATGTATGCCTAAACAATTGAATAAAATTTAACAGCATTGCTAATCTAAATAAACAAGTGTTACATTTATGTATGCCTCTGAAGGCCTGGGGGCCTGATGGGGCCTGATGGAGCCAGTGACTTAATTTGGATTAAACAGAAGTGCTAATTTGTTGTTTTAATACTAGTTGTGGGTTTAAATAGCATTTCACTGGAGACCTTTTCCCGTAACATATAATTACACAGTAACACTTTTATATTTCCTGTCAACTTAATACCTTTTAACACAAAAACACGGTGGACCGCCAGTGGATCGCCTCGGCACCCCGACCACCAGGCTTAGCAAGTTTTCTTGGGGAAACCCTACTGTGAGTTTAATCTTTGAATTTACACAAATTAGTAAACTGCGATTATAACTTATTGTTTTTAGGCTGGCCAATTACACTGCTCCCTGTGAACGCACATATGAGCTCTATCCATCATCGAACAAGCATTGAGATGGCAGCCCACAAAAGCAAAAGTAAAAAGAACATAATATAAATATATATAATATATAATTACGCTGATTAAAATGATTAAGCACCCAATAATTGAAAGTGGCATCTCTAATGTTTCTCATGTTCTAGGTTTGTCAATCATGGAGGCCTTTGAGCCAGTAATTAATATGGAGCATGAGGCAATCATTGATGGGTTTAAATGCCTTTACTGGCTAGTAAAGCATGATATTGCCCACCATACAAATTATGGAGCCTTGATTGATCTCGCAAAATTACTTGGATGTGATTATTTCACCAAGCTTCAGGTAAATTATTGAAATGTTTATTTTGTGGCATCAACAATTTCAAAACACTGTAAGCTCTATCTGTGTTATGGCATTCTTCTTTTATTTGTTAGATTGACAAGAGGGCAAATTATAGATCACACAAAATTGTGGATGAAATGTTGGAGATCCTAGCTAGAGTTGTGGAAAAACCTATTCTAGAGGCCATCCGACAGTCGACTGCCATTGGTCTTGAGGTGGATGACTCCACAGGTATGTCCTTGACCAGGCAACTGGATATACATATTAGGTAATTTTACTGTGAATATAAATGAAATCTTGTACTAGATAAAAGAAAAATAATATTGATAAATTTTTTTAGGTATTTAGACAGAGAAGGTCAGCTTTTCTGTCAATTTCTTGACATGGTGCCGCTAAATGATGGGAAGGCAGATACAATTGCAGAGGCCATCCGTGAGTTGATCTCAGTCAAAGCCATACCAACAGATCGGATTTTTGGTTTGGGGACAGATGGTGCTGCTGTGATGACAGGCAAGAACTGAAATCCTAGTATAATTTGAGTTATAGTTTCTATTTGTCTCCAAGTACCTTTAATGTCTATTAAGGGCGCCAAAATGGTGTTGCCAAACAGCTGACAGACTCCTGGCCACAGTTAGTTTCTGTGCACTGCGCAGCACACCGCCTTGCTCTTGCTTGCAAAGATGCTTCAGACTATGTTCCATTCATGAAGACGTTCCGAGGGCACGTTCAAGATCTGCACCTTTATTTTAGAAACAGTGCCAATCGCACAGCCGTACTGAAAGCAGCTTCCAGTGTTCTACAAGTGGACAGCCTAAAAATAACGGTAAGCAATCTTAATTTTTCCTCAATATTTCAGATGTCACTCTTTGAAAAAATGGGCTAAATTCCCTGTGTTGAATTTATCAATGTTTAAAAAACTATTTGTAGGATAATTTTCCGCACAATTCTCTCTTAATCTCTCTGTCCTTTGCACATCAGGAGGTGAAGGACACAAGATGGCTGTCCCAAGACAGAGCCATCTCAACTCTTCAGAGAAATCTTGCAGCTGTACTGGCAGCTCTTGCTGAGGAGGCAGAGAAAAAGGACCCTGTAGCAAGGGGCCTTTATACATACTGTGCGACATACAGGTTTGTAGCTGCCATCCATCTGCAGGCAGATGTTCTTCCCCACCTGACACGGCTTTCAAAGCTTTTCCAAAAGGAAGAAGTCAATTTTTTGGTTATCAAGAAACATGTAAGTTGATTTGTAAGGACTAACTTACTTATTTGTGGAAAATTATGAAAAGGAAATAAGACTTGTATCTTTAATCTATTTATTTAATTAGGTGCCTGTTACAATTGAGGCCATTAGACAAATCAAAGAGGCAGGAGATGTGCAATCTCCAGGGTCATATCCAAGTCTTTTGGAAGAAAGAGTGAAATGCCTCAGCATACAGGCAGAGGAGGAGAGAAGAAGTCACAGGGGTGATTTTGACCTCACCTCTTTTTGGGCTCGTTTTCGAGCTCAGGTCTTGAATATTTAGTGTTTCCAGTTACAAACTTGGAAGATATTATAGAATTAGACAAACTAACTTTTGTTTCATCTATTAATAATACATCTTTTCACAAGGTATTGGAGCCATACTTGGACCATCTGATTGAGCATCTTGAGAGGAGATTCCCAGAGATGAACATCCTTGCTGCATTCAACATATTCAGCCCACAAGCAGTGGAAAAGGAAGAAGATGACTTTCAAGAGAACTTGCAACTGCTTGCCAAAAAGTTTCCCACTTTGGATGAAGGGGCAGTACTCCAAGAATGGACCAGTTTCAAAGTCCATCTTGGCCAAGGCATTTTTAAGGTAAATAGCAGAAGCAAATTGTCTAAGAAATGTATTTAAAACATGCATTCTTTATTATTTACTTTTTCCCTAAAAATAATTATTCCAAAACCATTTGTTTATTTGTTTTAGGACAAGTCACAGCTGGAGGTGATGCAGGAAATGGCCTCTAACTTTGATGAACTGAAGCTCCTCTACCCAAACCTGTCACTACTCTCTACCATTGCATTGACAGTTCCAGTCTCAAGTGTGAACTGTGAAAGAGACTTTTCAGCTATGAACAGAGTAAGTGTTTGATTTGTTTTTTACTTTTCTACTAGCAGTTTCTTTAACTATATATTTTATGTCAGTTCTGGTTTATTTTCAATAGATAAAGACCGACCTCAGCAACAAGCTTCAGGGCAAAAGCCTCACAGCATGTTTGTGAATCAGAATAAATGGACCTAGCGTGACTGACATGGACTTCGATAAGGCTCTGGAAGAATTCTTTACAAAACCCAGAAGGATCATGTGCAGCGATCCAACATGCAGCCTGTGCCACAAAAACTAAAAGATCAAAGCTCAATACAGTAGAGCA
>NW_015116023.1:43538-48568 GCF_001443285.1 Poecilia latipinna
GAGTAGAGCATCTCTCTTATTTTTTTGAGTTTTCTTTTATTTAGTGGCTTTGATGTGAGACGTGGGTTGGTGCTTTGTTTACATTTAATAATTTATGTTAATTTAATTTGTTATAAGTATGGCTTTTAAAGCAGGATTCAACGTAAGTGCAAACAATTTGATTGTATTTTCAGTTAACAGTTTCAAAAGTGTGCCTTTTTGTAAGTGCAAATATTTGTGCAATATCCCATAATAAATAGTCATTTTTCAACTTTCATGTAAACTTTAATCTTTTTTTTAATGAATCGTTGGCGGCCGGCCGGGCAGCAAGCCTCGCGCCACCTACCACCGGGCTTAGCCTCTTTTCTGGGGGAAACCCAGGAATAGTGAACCTAGAAATATAATAAAGAGTATTATAAAGAGTGCAACTTCACGTTATATATTGTGAACATAACGATGATCTAACAGAAAGGTATATTTAGCAAAGAGACGCACCAACGCTACAATCTATCGGTACTGCATCTATTCAGTCACTCCATTGCACTTATCTGTCCTCTCTGAATCCAATCGATGAACCTTTGGACCTCGGCTGATGTGTTGAACTTGAAATTTTCCCTTTGATAAGTCAGCATCAGTTTAGCCGGAGGGATGATGCCCTCCGAGCTCAGCCCGAGCTCGCGGAGGCGCTTGCAGACTCTATTGTACTGCTTGCGTTGCTTGTGTATCTCCTTCTCGACATCGTTGTAGAGTCTCACCCGTTGGTTCTTATAGAGCAGTGGACCCCAACCACCAGTCCATGGACCAATTGGTACCGGGCCGCGCAAGAAATAATTAAATATTTCCGTTTTATGCATCATTTGAGTCTGGAGGATCGTTTATTTGGAAAATCCTTTAACCGGATTCTCTCGGTTACTTGCGCACCAACACTGAGCCCAAAAGCAGCAAAATGAGTAAAAAACAGATCAGATATCATTGGAAAGTTTCTTTGCAAAGGGGGAAAGGCCCAGAGAAGAGACAGGAGAATGGATTTATCCTCGACCCGTAGGTGAGTCCCACATTACAAGCCCGCTCTGCGTAACATGCCGCGACCGGCTCGCTAATGAGGCAATGAATCCTTCAAACTGCTTCGCCACATAGAGACCAAGCAGGCTGTGGATATAAGCAACGATTCGGGTGTCATCGTCTCCAAACACTCCCAGATGGGACAGTCTTGTAACAGAGAAACAAACTCAGGGCTCCTGTTAGTCGTTATCGTGAATTAAAATTTTCACGAAAGTAAAATGTTCGTTTTTGTGGCGCATCTGTATCTTATTTTGAAGGGATATGTAAACGTTACCATAGCGACCAGAGTCAGAGAGCGTTTGGGCAGTGGTCGAGAGGAGATGAGTAGAGCTTGTGAGTCGTAAGTCTGGTTTAGACGACAAGATTTAAGAATTGTCGGCCGATTCTCCAAACCTCTGTGACCACAGAGCTGATAAAAGTACAACAGGTTCGAGTTCAGCCACACAGCAGGAGCAACACACCACACGAACTGATTCCACTCATAAGCATCCTGATTCCAGAGGATAATCCAGTAAAACCCCCAACAAAGCATACAGGAATTTAGAATGACCAAACACGGATGACGATGTAGAAGCAATAGTGATAGTTTGTGGAGTCATTTTAAGAGATAAAAGACGTAACAAAAAGAAAAGGCGGTGGATAAAAGACGACGGGAGCAGCCGCTCTATTTGCTGCACTATGATTTGGAGGTGACTATGTTTTTTCATAGTTAACATTTTTAACTGAATAAACATAATAATATATAATAATGACCTTTACATATAATAATAAACATTTCCACATATCATCTCCGATATCCACCGGACTCTCAGTTGCGTGAGAGTCCAGTGGACCGGCGTGAGAGCTGTTTGGGATTCCCCTCTGTCCTCACGTCACCACGCTTTCTGATTGGCTACCTGTCACATTCAACAGGTCGTATTCTCGTTCCCAGTCACAGGTTGCGATAAAAGGGCCAAGACAACCCAAATTCAGTATATTCAGGCTTTAACGGGAACACCAACATGCAGAAGCCTTATCTGACGGCTGACCCCTCCAGCAAAATGTTCAAGTCTTGACCGGTCCGCGGTAATAAAAAGGTTGGGGACCACTGTTATAGAGGATATCCATTTTTGCTTTGCTTGCTTAGAATATTATATCTTTTTGTTTATAGTTAAGGAACCGCATAATTATGGTTCTTGGGGGTGCTTCTGCGTTTCTTTTCAGGTCGACGCGGTGAGCTCTTTTGAGAATCAGTGGGTTTCTCAGGGCAGGCAACTCCAACACTTCTGGTAACCAGCTTTCCAAAAATCCACAGGCATTGGAGCCCTCTGCTCCTTCAGGGAGATTCACCAATCTAAGGTTGTTGAGGCGAGATCTCATTTACATGTCAAAAACTTTTTCCTCCATTAGCTTCTTTGTTTCTTCCAAGCTCTTAACTTTGTTAATTAGCGACATATGCTCGTCTTTCATTGTGGACAAATGTTCCTCTGCATGCGTCAAACGCTTCACACTCACCCACTTCTTTCCTCACTGCTTCTATGGCTGTCATAAGACCATCAAACCTTCCAGAAAACTCAGACTTTAAGCTCTTTATTGCTCCAAGTATATCTGCTTTGTCACCGAGTGAGACTTTAAGCTCTTTATTGCTCCTAGTATATCTGCTTTGTCACCGAGTGAGTTATTCATTTCGCCGCTGTTAGCTGCTAGTTTTTCATCTACTCCCTTGCTGCTTCTGGGCTCTTTGCTAACTTTCTTGCTAGCTCCGTTTGTGCTAGGCTCCACATTTTGTGGTACGTAGTCCGTCAACTTGGATTGCATAGTTATTCTTGACTTATCTTTGCTCGGTCTTCCAGGGTCTGGCATAGTTTCACCCAAATCAAACAGTTACCGTTGTTGTAGCGTTCAGTAATTTTTAAAAGGGAATTTTCAGGATTCTCGTCAGAAGCAGTGTCGAACGTGACCTTCTATCTTGCGGTCATACCCGGAAGTCCTATCATACATCTTTGCTAGTTTTAATGCGTATTTCCTCTGGGATTAATGATGTATATTCATTAATTCATTTGTTGTCATTTCTGTTTGTAGTCAGTACACACAAACTACAATTAATGTGATTAATAATAAATATGTACTTCAATTCAAGTTGATGATGGAAATTCAATGGAAATATTCTGACTTGACAGTTTTTGCGTGTATCAGTAAGCATAGAGCATTGGCAGATGAGATTTTATGGATTTTTGTTTTTGTTTCTTACTCATTGTTGAAGAGCACGTATAATAAAAACTAAAGACAAAAGACATGATTTGCAAGTGGGAAAACCTGCAAAATCAGCAGTGTATCAAATACTTGTCTTCTCATTGTATGACTCTTTAAATAAACTTGGGTAACAGCAGTAATTACAACATCAATTTCACTTTTTGAGATGTAAAAGTATGACTTATCTGAACTAAATGACACCAAAAACACACCTGCAGAATCCAAAGCTCTTCAGATAGCTGCAAAAAGGTCGATCTGACTTCTGGTCTTCGCGGGCCACATGTACCCCCTCAGCAAAGGAGAACAGCACAGGAGGAAGTGGTGCGTCAGTTCGCTCGAGATAACGGAGAACTCCCACAACATGGCGAGCATTTCTTTCTGAGATCAGCAGCACTGATCTGCTGACTGGAGAAGAACAGTCTGTTTGATCCTGAGGGAAAACCACAAACCAGAAAAAACATCAATAGATGCACATTTTTGCAACAAGTTCAGATAGCGATTTAATTTATGTTTTGTGATAAAAGCTACTTTCTGATAAATGTATAAATGTTAAGGTGGGAGTGAGCCAGTAAATATGAAGCTGAGAGGACTCCAAGCTAGGTTTCTTGAGAATAGAATAAACATCATGTTGGGACATATGGGAACAGATGAGATGCCGACCGGAACATCGGCCAATAAGTGCATGCGTGTATTAGCGCATTCAGCAGCTCCCTCCCTGGCAGAGAGTGGCTAGTAATTTTGTAAGACTCTGTGCCAACAGGGTACGTTTTCCACAGTGATGAATTTCTAACCGTCTAATTTAGTTGCATCTGCCATTTGAAAGTCTGTCTCTGTCTCACTGTGAGCAGGAGGGAACAGAGGTGTGTGTCCCTGAGTACGGGTTCAGGGCATGAAATTCACTGTTGGATTGCAGGTGTTGTGCATTTTGAAGTCAATTCCCTCAAATCTAGTTTCTATATTGCAGGACATTTCTGCATCTAATTACAGCAGTGTATGATAATGTGACATTTGCATGGGAGCTTTGAACTAAAACACTTCTACAGCTCTTCTCTTTAGTATGAGCTCTCTCTGCTGTCCAACTGCAGGGTTTCCCCCAGTGTATTATAGGCCTGGCGGCCCGCCATGCTTTACTAGCGCCACTGCCGGGATAAGCCTTTCTTGTTTTTTTGGTTTTTTTTAGGAAAATAAAATAATTTTTTTTTTTTAAATCGCTTTATTTTAAGTCGGATTACAAGTGTTTCTGTTGCTCCGAGCGTTTCACTACCAGAGCAGATTTATTCCTAAAAGATATGTTTATAGTTTATGCATTTAAAGCCGGACCAATCACACCGCTGGCCTCTGCGCATTGCCTCGCGCTGTAGTAGCTGGATGTCTAAAGTTAACCTCAGCGCGGATCCCATGCTCCTCCTTTCACTCAAACTGGACACAGGCTGACCGCTATGGATATTTACATCAACCCCCTGTGAGGAATTATGATTAGTTATGAGGAGTTATTGATTAAGGTAAGAGTTTAAACCCACCGCATTAGCTCTGGTTGCGCAGCTCTACGTGAACCGCAGGAATAACTTGTTGCGCTTTCAGTGGTGCTTTGAGGAGCCGTGAAAATGATGCATGTTTGTGAACAAAGCATTATGCGGCGTTTACATCTCAACTCGCTGCTCAGCGTTTGGCCCCGTCTTCCCTGTAAAGGTTAGGTCTGTGTTCCCGGTTGGCCAGTGCATTAGTGGTTAACGACCCAGCGCTAATCACTCATTGTG
>NW_015116024.1:0-48511 GCF_001443285.1 Poecilia latipinna
TTTTTTAAACTGGAACGGGGTTTTTAACCCTTAATGACTTTTATGGATGTTTCCTTTTTCCCTTTTTTTTTTTTTTTTTTTTTTTTTTTTTTTGTTGGTTTTATTGTTATTTTTATTGTGAGGGTGTCCACATCTGGGGATCCTCTCTCAAGTCAACAGCAGACTCTCTGCCATCTTGTCTGGATTACCCACCAGCAACAGTACACCTGCTCTTTGCTGGGAAGATAAACGGCTCCTGTTTTGCATTAATGGCAACTGACGGCACTGTAAAACTCTTTTTCTTTTTTTATTTTTGGGAATGATTTAATGACTTGCTTTCTTGTGTAAAGAGCCATGTTAAATATAGTGTCTTCTGAATGGAGTTGTGTTTCTCTTTGAAGTTGCTACTTACAGTAAACGTATGTTCCTTTTTTCTTTTTTTTTCTGGGTGAAATCTAACGGCACATACACTGTCAGAGACGTTATTTCTTGAAAAAAAAGAAAAAAAAAGAAAAATAAACCCGAAGGAAAAAAAAAGTTACAAAGCTGCTTGCCATGTAAGCGTAACCTGGAATTTATTTTGTAAGTCTTACATTGTTTGTATCTGTGGGACTGATTTGTAAATTACAAGGACAGACTAATATCTACACACTGATACTGTGCGACGGAGCATCTTCGAGAGACTATGAGTCAGAGTGTTAAAACCAACCCATAATATATTTCAATCAGCGATCCTGCACCCCTCGCCAGCTCTCAATTCTTAGTTAAAAGAATTAACAACATAGTTCATTTATTTTTCTATGCAGGATTATTTAAGAGGTATTGGTTTTATTTAGAAGGAGCAAGAAAAGAGTGGAGAGGACTTGACAAAACACTTCAGAGCTATTTCAGGCTGCAAAGAGGGACTGTTCAGTTGTTCTAAGTGGGTCTTTGCTTCTTTCCATTTTGCTGAGCAGCTTGAACCTGCAAAAACAAAAAGAGTGTGAAATGTAATCTTTGGCGTTTCTTCTCGAAAGATGACAGAACGAGGCCTAGTAGTCCATAAAACTCCTGAGCAGTTTTTCCGATTCTTCTATCTCCCACAGTATGTTGTGAAACAAAAAAAAAACAAAAAAAAAAACAAAAACAAAAAACAAAGGTTTCTTATCAACATTATGCAACCAAAATAAATGTGCATTAAACTTGATGTGCTTCTGGCATTGTTGGGCTTTGGGAGAGGAGGCGTTCTGAGGCGAACAAAACGGGGCTCTAAATTATTAGACTTGGACAGAATCATATTGTAAAACACCATGTGCAATATTAGTAAAAAAAAATAAAAACAAAAAAAAAAAAGCTCAGACATGATGGCTTCAAATAATTTTATTTAGTTGGGGTTATGTTGTCAGGACAAGTTCTATTTTAAAATTCTTTTATCAGCTTAACTCTATTTGGTCCTTATTTAAAAAGCATTAAGTTAAATTTCTGAGTGTTTTTGACATTATAACTGAGTAGAATGTATCATGAAAAGTATAATAAATACAATTTTCTATTGGTCAGAAATCTCCTGTATATTGGTTCATTTTCTCTTGTATAATCATGTTGAAATCAAGGTATTAAAATGAGCACCTATTTGCACTGTGTCCCCCTTTTTTCTTGAAGTTAAAATCCTCGTTACCTTTTTATGGTGCTTGATGAAAACGGTCCTTGTGGTCCTTTCAGGCTGAAAAATGCTGTTGATGCTAATGTGCTGCTGCTTGTTACATCTGGAACATTTTCAAGTGTGTGCTCAGCTGGAAGCATTATTTAGAACTACTTGTCACGCAGATTTCTTTAAAATGCTATTTAACTGATTTAGACTCTGTAAAGCTTGTTCTGAGAAGTTATTAGCAGTAATCTGTGGTGAAAAGTGGTTATCTCTTTATGTTTTTGTGGCTCAGACAGACTAATTTGATTTAAATGTATTGATGTTTTCTCACTTTTCAAGTCAAGAGTTACTATTCTTTAGCTTTACGTTAGCTAAAGCTACTGGTAGTATCGGCTGACCTTGTCAGCTGTGACTCGCTGGCCTCCTCCAACTCCACCAGGTGTTGCGTAAACATTATGATATTTATGTAAAAAGTCATTTCTTGTGATTTTTCAAGTGTCATAGTTCTGAGAAAATGAACTGGCTTCAGATGAACAAACTGGGAAAATGATGCGGCTTCAGTCTCTCCTGATGTAGCTTTAGCATAATAATACAGAAGGTATAAGTCTGAGAAAATAGAAACAAACCTCAAGGTACCGTATGAATGTATTCTAAGTACTACCCACTAAAATGCAAAAATATTTATATTTTCAGTTTAGGTTATTTTAAGGAGTTAAAAATGGCTTAAAAAGACGCTTTGAAAGGGAGCTAACACTATCCAATCTGTTCATTTAAGATTTTTTTGATGGGAATTTTTGAGGTTATGAACAATTTATAACTTTGCAGGCAACATAATTCTTGTATTCAGAAGAAACATATTTTATTTTCCCAAAGACTGAAGCTGTTGTGTCAGTTGATCAGACAAGACATAATGTAGTGAGTTTTTTATTTTTATTTATTTATTTTTTTACATTTTTTAAACTAATCAAATTTCAAAAATGTCAAAGCAGGTGGCACAAAATGCTTTTTTTGCCACCTACCCCACTGAATTGTTATTTACATAGACCCTAGTGGTGGTGGAAGATCCCTGGGTCTTATTAGCTTCCTGCTAATAAGGTAAACAGTGTACAAATAGTTTTAGTAAATCCTATCTCATCAGCTTTTACATCATCTCAGCTAAAGCCCCATATGGAAAATATAGATTTAATAAACTTTTTACCTATTTTGTTTGAAACTTGCAAACTGCTGGAAACAATGAAACAATATAAAATATTCTTAGTAAATTAGCAAAAAATTTGGGGCATTTCCATTTTGTGTGTTTGTAGAGTTTGATCTTTTTGTACCTGACTTCTTTGGGTATGAAATGTGGCCCTGAAATTGTATATATTTACATTTTACAGTAAGGAAAAGCACCATACACAGGTCAGAACTAAAAGGATGGAAAATAGACTAAAATGAAACACTTTTAGAAGTAAATTCACAAATATTTATTTCTGTAATTTATTCAAAAACTTACCTTTCAAGAAAATGGATGCAGGGAAATGGATACAGGAAAGAATCAAATCGTATTGCATTTGTCCCAAATGGGCCCTAAAAAGGCAAAACTGTGAACTGACCAATTGGATCTTTTGTTTAAATAAATATTGGCTGATTTCATACAGTTCTGTAAAGCAGCGTTGACAAACTTTCAGAAGACTTGTGTGATTAAAAGGTACTGCGTTGAGATGCTTCAATCTACTTTGTTCAGTTTCTTTTGGCGAATCTGCTTTCCACCAAGCGAAGAGATTTAAATAATGCTGACAACTCACAGGATTCCAACAAAACACCTGCTCCAAAAATCCTATTTAGTCATTAAAAATTATATTAAAAAATGCAGTGTAGTAATCAACTTTGACCTGTTTCATACTGGGATTTCTTCTATCCTCTTTTTGGAGCCACTTCCTCCTCCCAGGCAGCTGCCCTCCTGAGCGCCGGACGTTTTTAGACACTTCTATCAAACTTTCATGCCTTTTTAGGGTTAAAAATTCCTTTCTTCTCCTTTTCTGTGGTGATCCAACCTTTCGGGCTAGAGTAAGACCCAGCAGCAGAAAGCATGACTCATCCTACACGCCAGAGAATTGTCCTCGTTAATAATTAAAACCCTTGGCAGTTATGAACTAAAAACGGCATGTGGGGAGTTGGGTGAGGGAATCTGATACGTCCAAACTTTTTTGTCTCATCTTTTTGCTTCCCGTCCTGTCAAACCCGTGGTCATGCTGCACTTGTCAAAGACGAGATAAATCATCCAGAAATGGCAAAAAATGAAAAAAATAAAATGAAGTAAAGATAGGCCTGGCTTGCAAAAAAAAGGGCATCTTTTGAGTCCAGCGTTTTTACCACAGTGACTTTGTGTCTGTGTGAGGCCTCTTGTGAGATCAAGAGGTACTTGCAGGGTGGAGAAATGATTTTCTTCCTAATTTAACTCATTACACAGGAGTAGAAACAGAAAACATGGAGAAAAACCTTGTGGCTTTTTTTTTCCATTTCTTTGTGTTTGCTTCTCTCTTTTCTCTGCTCTTATCATCCCACCTGCTGCAGAGGCAGTTATGTAATCATGTACTGAATGCTTACTGTAAAAAAAAAAAAAAAAATCTCCCTGTTTCAGACCAGAATATGTTAGTTTACTACAGAGTCAATTTTTTACAGGCATCATGACTGATTGGAGGGTTATAAATGTGGAGAAACTGATGGAGAACTGCTAGAGGCAGAGATATGGAATCGGCCACTAGGGGCGCTGTGCACTTTGGATATAGAAGCTGAGCAGCTGAGGAGCTGAAGAACAGTTTCAGCCAAAGAATGACAAGCAAATTGATGTTGTTTTTGTGACTTCAACTCTCTTTCTAAACAGTTTTAATTGTTTTTATTCATGTATTTTCTATAAAGCTCCTTTTAATTTCCAGATATTAATGTAAAAAGTAAATACAGCTGATTACTGCCTTCAGATAAAGTCCCAAAGAAAAGACGTAAAACTTTACATGTTTACGGCAAGCTGTTTTTTTTGTTTTTCTTTTTTTCTTCACTTTGTGACTGTGTGGTTTTGTTATCGTCTTAATAATTCGTCAAACATCTAAACTGGATCCAGTTTAGGAACCAGGTCAGTTTAAAACCTGATCTAAACAAACCTGGAGGCCCAGAAAGCAGTGAAATTATTATTTTATGTTTTGTAAGTCTTTTTTTTGTCTGTTGATCTTTGATGACTAAATTAAATAACACAAAACAATCAAGATCTTGATGAAAACATTATTGTTAGTTGGAAAAAAAAAAAAAACAAAAAAAAAAAAAACAATCTAAATATAATTTAAGATAAAAAAGAAAATACTTTCAGAGATCATATGTTTTATGTTTTAGATCAAAGGTGTTAAGGTTATGACTGAAAATGATAAATGACATAAGTGAGAAAGCTGTATACTTTACTTTCCAAATGACAAACATGCTCGAGCCTTTTTCAGGTTTCAATCTATACCTGTTTACAAATTCCTTTTTTTTTTTAAAATAAAGTACTATTTTTTTCTGTTTTACTATAATGCTGCCTCTGAGCTCATTGTTAAAAAGATTAATTTGAAGAAAGGAAAATCATGAGATAATTATGTTGGGCCTTTGACCCCCATTGCAAAAAATACTTTGGACAACGGAACAAGTCTGGAAAATAAAATCAACTTTTGTAGTTAATCAGACTTAAAAAACAGCAAAATCAAATTTGTTTCTTTCCCAAACTTTCCAGCACTACACAGGAACTCTGAGCGTAGATTGTATGAACTGTCATAGTTGGGAGCAAACAAACATGCAAACCAAATTAAAATCATTTTTAACCAACAGGTAAATTTCATTCTGTTAGTGTAAAAAGCTGCTGTTTTTACTTTCACCACCGGTTAAAATGTAAGACATTGTTCTGAAAATAATGAACCATAATGAGAAAAGAATCAGTGAATTTTCTCAGTATTCTATGGAGTACAGCCAGTTTCTTTACGTCTTTTTGTCATGGTGAAAATGATCCAAATTACGGTTCCAGTCAGAAGTTTACATACACTCATCGTTCATGTACTTCTTTGGTCTTTTCATGAATATTTTTAACACGGTTTTCCACTTTGTGTGTTTCTACAAGAAGCAACTACACTGACATGTTATGGACTCTATCTAATCCATTTGGTGTGAAAGTGTGCAAAACGTTTCAAATAAACACAAACACCTCAACAACACGTTGTTTACATCCACCAACACGGTTCTGGTTTAATTCTGTGTGGATAATTGACCAGTGTGTTCGTTTAGCACAGATTACTGCAGGATAAACACTGATCTGCTGCAAACAAAGCAGATAAAAACACAAAACCAACAACAACAGAGAAGTGAAGAGGAAAAAAACCAAGTATATTTTATTCAAACTCATATTTACATCTTTTTCTCTGTTATCTCAGCATTACGTATCGGGCTGCTATCATTGGATAAAGAAGTCTGTTTGAAGTCTGAGGAATAATTTTATGTGTTTCAAGTTGTACATTTCTGGTTTTAATTTCTACGTCGAGATTCTTTTTATGCTGCTGTTGACAATAATCGCAACACCTGACCCTTGAACTCCTGCTGTGCTCTAACCCAAGCCCACCTCTGTCTCCATGACGACATGCTGGTGAAACATCCTATATGTAGCATCAACAACTTTAAATGCAAGACGTTTTAGGCATAACTAGTCATATATATGCATATATGGACTCAGTTTGAAAATTTTTTTTTTCCAACAAATATTTGAATAATTTGAGAATATTTTTATGATTCTGGTTTCCTGAAATACCAACTGTTACGATTTAAATGATCTCCATGAAGTCGGTACCAACTGGACATTTGTATAAATTTCCTTCTGTTTAGCTGGTGTAAGTCTCCCTTCTCGGTTTCATATGTAGAGTATTAATATTGGTTATGGAGATAAAAATGCCTCAAAAATGTTTCACTGTCAACCAATGTGTGGAGATATATAACCATAGATTCCATAACTTTATTTTTCCATTCATCATATTTTAAAACATTCTGTCCAGAAAGTCAGTCAGAAATGATTTTTTTGTTGGTTTTATTTGTGCTTCCACATTGATTCATTCACAGTATTGTGTGATTGGACCTTAATTTTTTTATATCTCTGTCCAAATAACTCTACTCATCCCGGCACACTTTTTTTTTTTTTTTGTCAGTGCCTATACATTTTATTTTTACATCTATCCTAAAGTTTCAATGCTTTATTTTTCTGAATATTATTTTAATAACTTAATCTTCTGCTTCCTGTTAATTGAGGAAACCATCCTCAGTGTGTCTAATAACCTGCAAACTGGTTTTATTGGTGTGAAAAGCATCTTTGAATACATGTTATCAAAATGAAATAGCAAAAAGATTAGGAGAATTCCTGAAAGTATACAGTGAATACAGGAGTATTCATATCTGTTTGGTTTTAATATTACAGTTTACTTTAATGGGATTTTACGTCACAGCTGAACACAGAGTGTTGCATATTTGTGGAGAGCAATAATTTATAGTTTGTAGTTATAGTTATGTTTTACGCAAAAGAAAAGCTAAAAAAAGATTTTGCACCTGAAGACGAAGGAAATTTTACGTTTTGTACCTGTAACCTGCTTTGCCTCTTCAAAATTGCTCAAGCTCAACCAGATGTGTTAGATATTGCTTGTAAACATACATTTCAATTCTTACCACAAATTCTCTATTGGATTTAGGTCTGGACTTTGACTAGGCCAACAATAACACGTGTTTTTTGAACTATTCCATTGCAGGAACAGTTGCACCTGATTAGATTTTTATTTGCACCTAGTATTTAAAACAGTCTATTGTTTTCGTCCACTTTAAAATATGCTGGACTTTGCAACAAATTAGATATTTTTTTTATTCTCTTTTTTTGTAATTTGTGATTGTAATGTGACAAAGTGTAAAAAAAAACAAAAAAAAACTTTCAAGGTGTGTGAAAGCAAACTGTTTTACTTGGTTGATCATAGAGAGTAAGTATTCTAAAGGAAATTTAAATGACTTGAACAAATATTGAAAAATGCACTAATAACCAGTAATCTGATGCCAATATTGTTGCATTGAAGGGGCTGAACAGGATTGTGAGTTACTGTCGAACAGACAACAGTTTCTACTAACTTCTGAATATGAGTCGGTTTACATGGACATAAATTGTGGAGTTCCTCAAAGGTGTGTTTTAGGTCCAATGTTATACATACATGAGATGTTCATTCTCAATGATACTGAAATTTCTATTCTTTACAGAAAATATTTTTTTGCTCTGTGGAGAGCTTACAGCAGCTTTTACAGTCAATAGCATCAGAAATTAGTCATTTGAAAAGAATGTAAATTGTCAACAAATTTAGGTAAGACAACAATTTTATGGTTTGGAAAATGAATAAGTAAATAAGTGAAATAGAATTAAAAGGAGGCAACATTGAATGGGTAAATGAAAACACATTTCAGCAGATTTGCTTGGAACCTCTTAGGGTTGATATAAAAACAAAACTAGCAAAGAGCACTGGTGTCAAAATTAACGGTTTAACATTTTCACAAGATTTAAATTTACTTAACCAGTTCATCATCAACATAGCCTGAGTTAATCAGACAAATAATTAACGTTAGCATATAGATCATTTCAATTAATCTAAATATTATTGAAAACTTCATTTTTTTACGAAGTTTATCACTAAGTCAGACACATTGTATAGATCAAATACACACAAATAGATATTTGAAAGCCTTTATTTCCATTAATTATGACATGACTTAAAATTAGAATATTACATGAGACCATTAAAAAACATTTTTAATACAGAAATGAAGCCTTAATAAAATGTCTGTAGAATACCTGGGTAAAAGTTATTTTCCACCTGACAAATGAGCCTCATTGGAACATACATATTCTAATTTATTGAATATGACCATGTATGTGTCGTCATGCTGCCACTAGAAAGTCATTTGAAGTGCTTCTGTTGCCGAATGCATCCCAATGACGACAATGAGACTCCAAACAAGGGTTCCGTCTTTAAGGCGGCCATTTAATGCCAGCGATGGTGCTGCAAATTACTGTGTGTCCATTTTAAAGGAAAAACTAAAGAACAAATTCCTCTGTCTCGGCCTCTTTGTTAAAAACAGACAAACAGACGAGTTTAACACTGTGCCGCCAGTGAAAGCCCAATTTCAGGAAAATACCCGTTACCTCATATTAGAAGAAGCTGTCGCAGCCTTTGAAATGTAGATTCTGATTTATGTCTTCTTTGTCTAACTCAAACGACATTATAAAAAAAAAAAAAGATTTGAACAGGTTCTGCAGAGCATCAGCAATGCGACATGTTGTAAAAGTCTTCCATTTCCTTCATCCTGTCCTGCCTTTTAATTGAATGCCGGAGCACAGCGGAAGAGCGAGCGTTCACATCGCTCCTCCAGGGCCTCTTTTTGCTCCATGTCGACGCTATTAATTTAATTTAATTTTTCATTCTAGCTCTGCCCTGTAAATGAGATTACCCCCCAACCCCCCGCTCTTTTTTTTTCTCTTTTATACTTGGAGGTCTGTAAAGGACAATGAGATTGTGACCAAAGGGGAAATATTCACCTGCTTAAGAAGTGACACCTTCTACGGCCAAATAATTGAGTGAAGCCGACATTTCTTTAGTGGGCATAATTCCATTCAGTCACCAGATCCTAATATATATATATATATATATATATATTTTGTTCCTTTGTTCCCACTTTAAACATTGACATTGGGGGGGGGGGGGTATTAAATGTGTAATCTGGGACTGTAATGATTCATTTCATTACATCAAATTTGCATGAATGTACAGCATACCTTCCGTTTTATTTTCTCGAAGCATCTTTATCTCTCGGCTTTTTAAAGCTAATCTTTTGGTTTCCAGAGCTCTGCCATGAGCTGCCTGAATCAGACGAGGTAAAAAGGGCTGGATCTGATGAGCTGGGCTTTCTGTTCAGCTGTTTCCAAACAACTCAAGAGCTGCTAGTTTAGCTACCTTGTAGGAACATTGATGGATAACATTTGGCACTTTTATGAACGTTAAAATGTGTTTGTTTGTTATCTGAATACAGAAAGTAACCAGCCTGAGTTAGCAGGGAGGGTTGAAGTCGACCTGCCATTGGTCTTGGTGGTCATAGCTCCGCTGTGCGTTAGTTTGAATGCTTTAAAGGTTCTGTGATGTTTTATTGCTAATAGTTAGCTTGACACTTTTAAAATGGTGTCATATCACAGTGAGCTAGCTGGAAATGGTATCTTAAATTCTTAGTGTGGTGGTAGGCTAACAAGCTAATTATATATATATATATATATATATATATATATATACCATTTGTTGTAGCTGACTTCTGTAGTTTTAAAAAACCTGACAGAATCTCGGGCGCTGATCTTCCCTTCATCCTGAACTTATACAGGACAGGAAAAGAGAAGATGGCATCTCTGCAGAACCCACACATCCTGGACACAAATTGTTCAGACTTTTTGCCGTTTGGAAGACACTCTCCCTGTGGCGGCTGATTTTTGCAACCACGCTTTCTCTAGCTGCATTTCAATCAACCATAAACTTGTACTGTTTCCAAGAGTCCAAGCTGTCGCCTCGTAGGTCACCCGTCCGTGACGACTCCCCCACTCAGCTCCTTCAGACTAGCCAGAAGCAATTAGTAAACACCTGGTGGAACTGCTAAGCTCATTATGTGAGCCACTTTTCAGCTAGTGAAAATGTTAATAGAGGAGCCGTGCTGTGATGACTTCCTGAAGGCAGAGCTCCAGAAAGAGCAGGAGTTTTTAAAGAGACAGAGACCCAATTTCAAGGTGTTCAATTACAAAAGTCAAGTTTCTCTTGATACATTTTTATAACTGAAGTGCAACATAAATACTTGATTGTGCTGCAAAATAGGACTGTGTCTGGAAAATACATAGTACTGCCCCTTTAAGAAGTTGAAAACCTTTTTGTTGGCTTATAACAAACATTATCCGATTCGTGTCGTCATTTCATTCCCTTGTGGATTTGGCTTGGCTAAGCAGAGCGAAGAGCTGAACAGGGACATAATAAAACATCCAAACTGTATCGCAGTGTCATGGTTACACTTTAAGAAATCATTGAACTCCCTATTATTTGGGAGATAGACCTTCAAAAATCATTGATAAACCAATTTGTGTGAGGTGTAGGGCAACTATTTGTGTATGAGGGCAAAGGGTTGTGATTAATCTGCTCATGTTTACTCTGCTTGCAAACGTACACCTGTTTCCGTTTCACTGCATTGATCGGCGAAGGATCGATGGAGACGAGGGAACAATCGCCAACAAGTGGAGGAGACCTTAGAGACTACCCCTACTTTCTCCATGCTTTTTTTTGTGTGTGTGTGTGTGTGTGTCTGTGTTTCCCAGGGAAATGTGTCAGAGGCTTTCTTTTTGCTCTCGCTGTCCCTAATCAATAACTTATATCACATAATGGAACCCAATCCTTCAAGAGCATTCCCAAAGTGACGGCTAAAAAAAAAACAACAAAAAAAACTAAAGACAAGTCAACATGTAATGTGTGCCGCTTGTTAACGTTTACACACACACACACACACACACACACACACACACACACACACACACACGTGCGCATGCACACAAGAGCAATTAGAGTGACATCAAGAGAAGTCGGGGGAAATGTTTTCATTTGTTCTTACATATTCCTTTTTATCGTCGGCGCGGTGATGTCCTGCTGTTTTTAGGCAAGATGTCCGAAGATCCGCAAAGACTCTTTGACAGGTGATTTTAAATTACTGCAACACCAAGAATCTCCTTGGAAACCGCCCTGAGCTGCCTCCAGTTATAGCTGCATTCATCCTTCTTCCTCTCTCTCTCTTTCTGTTTTGTCCGTCTCTCTCTGTCCATCCACCGTCTCACTTTGCTGTCCTCTCTCTCTTTCACTCCCTCTCTCTCTCTCTCTCTCTCTGCTGTACCTGAGCTGAATTATGATCCATAGTCTTAGCAGATACATTGTGATTGATTGGGCTTTTCAGCTAACTAATGAATTGGCCCCTCAAGGACGTGTAGCAGGCCAGCTTTGGTAATAATGTGGACTCTGCTGAAGGCAGCTTAAAGACTCCTGACACCACAGATTTAGCGCTTACACTGTTTATTTGGATTTGGCCTTAGCAGTGAGCTTGTTGGGGGTGGGGGGCCGAGGGGGTGTAATTTTTAAATAGCCTCCATTTGCAATCCTAATTGCTTTTTAGATATTGTCTCATTTTGCTGAGCACATTTCAGCGATATGTTGTATTTTTTATGAAGATGCTGCAAATTAGGTTATTCGCATCGAGACTCGTCGAGAGTCTGAAAACCACTTAAAACCAATTTGAGCGTTTTACGCTTTGCAGCAGTTTTCTGCGGGGATTTAACATTACTCCAGTTGAAAAAAAAACAAGTCATCACATTTAAATCTTTTATTTTAGCCAGCTGTACGTTTAACTACTCTTAACACTATCAAAACATGTCAAAATAAAAAGTTTCCTTCATTTTAATTTCTTCCAAAGGGACTACATGCGTCAAGACACATTTCTCAAAGGTTGCCAACCACTTGCATACCAAGATGTGTCGTATTTTACACTTAAAATAAATCAATTCAGAAAACATATTAGAAATTTTATTTATAGACTGAATGTGAAATTAGTTTATAATTTCACTAAGTGTGAAATTATAGACTGACCTATGATACAGATCAACAGTTTGGTCACTGTTCTGTTTGGTCCAGAACAGTGGCTGTTTAATGTTTAGTGGCTGGCTAATTTAGAGAAACAAAAACATTTATTTCTGACCCACAAATATCTGGAGCTAAAGCTAGCAGTGGTTAGCTCTCAGACTAGTAGCTCCTGAACAGGAAACCAGGCTCCTTTAAATGCTGACCAGTTCAAAATGAGTCAATATGTTAAAGTGACTGGAGGGCAGTTGGAATGGCCTCTTCAATGTGAAAGTTGTGGTTATGATTCCAGATTTCTCCCCCCACATGCCGAGTCAGCGTAGTGCATGTCTGAATGATTGTTGCTATTTACCCTAAGGGGTTTCAGCTATAAGTGTTTTATAAATTCAGCCCATTAAACCGTTTAAAATCCAATCATCATAGTCAGTCAACAACATATCACTGCACCGAGCCACCAATAAATGAAAGTATGTGGTAAAAAAATTTTAAATGAAAAAACAATACTGGTTCCTTTGTTACTTCTTGCATTTTTGGTTTTAGTCTGATTTAATCTGTCCAGTGTTACTGAGTGTTTGGTTTTGTGTAAAATCCAAATGATTGGCTGTTGCTGTGAAAATATCTTGATTGGCAAAATTCTGAATCATTTTCTTGTCAGATTTATTTTTCATCAGCTCCGAGCAACTTAGGAGACCTTTTGGAGGAGCAGAATTTCTTCTTCCTCATCAGCTGTTTCTGCAGCAAAACTATTTTCAGCATAAAAAGACGCATCTACAAATACATACATGTTCCTTTTGTAGTGGCAGCAGAATTCCCAGTACCATCTATAATACTGTCTTAGCATAACATTGTTTAAATTGCTCCATTACAATTACAATTTAAAAGACATCCGTCAGCTCTTCTTTTCACTTTTGAGTTTGTGTTTAGAAAAATAAAACGTTGATTAACCGTTAATTTAAAGTGACACATTTAATACAATCCCAGTATTAAATGTTGCCTCGGTTGACAGCCAGGTGTCTGTCGTTAAGCCGGGCTACGTCGGCTTGTTCTACACATTAATCCCCGTTGCTGAATGAAAGCTGAGTCAGCACCGGCTGTGAAGGTCCGTCATGCTCAACCAAGTGTGTGGGTACAAAGAATAGTCAGGTCACTGCCATCATGCTAATTGAGCTTTTATAAATGACACAAAAACATATTAGATCTCAAATTTCCAAAGCAGAAAATGAACAGGAAGTTCAACTTAACTATCTCGGTTAATTCAGAGTTTTTAATTAATTGCTGAACAATTGATGGGGTAAATATTGGGGGTATAACCGTAAAAAAGAGCCATGTGATTTCATCTCCACTTGTTTATTGAATATTCATAGGCTGAGGTTGTCATGTTTTATTTTATTTTTTAGAAAATAAGACCCAGTTCACAACTCTTGGTGGTTTTGAAATCCTCTCAGTAAGATCATGTTGGCAGGAACTGATTTTAGTCAATGAATCGTCATCCATCTATTTCATTTAACCCTGGTGCTCTAGTTCTGATACAATAATCTGGTACAGCTAATACCAGTTAATTCTATCCAAAGGAATGAGAAAGACTCTTTTAGGCAAGAGAAAGTTCCTCCCCACTCATGTTTGGATATTTGTACGCATCAGAATCAAGCCCACGGGCTCAGAGCAAAAACGTCTAAGCAGTCTGTTATCCATCATCTGATTTACACCAAGATCAAGATGGGTGTAAACCACCGATGCTGATTTACACCAGGCATGTTTTGACAGCAAAACATATATGTTTTCCTGGTAAAACAGGCATGACCCTGTACATGGACTTCACTAGATCCCCCAAAAGTCCAGCTGTTCACAGCCAATCCTTTGAGTCTTTTATGTTGTGAAGTTGGGCCTCCATCGGTTTTACTTACTTGTCCCACAGATGCTGAACTGGATTGAGAGTCAGGAAATTTGGAGGCCTATACAACACCTGAAACCTGGCACCCAGACAAGTCTACGTCACAAAACAAACTGGGATGACGGGCTTACTTCAACAATTTGATCTATAGTAGCTCAAATGTTGGATCAAATCACATGTAAATCAACAAACACTGGGCCTTCCGTGGACCATTTCCAATGGATTCTGACTAGGAACAGCCAACAGAAGCTGGCGTTTCGAAGTGGCTCTGTTAGTCTAGTCATTGTCACATCCTTCCTTACTCTCATTTCTTTGCTTCTGAAACATCAACCTTGAGCACAAAATGTTCCCTTGCTGATTGTATATATCCCACCCACTACCAGGTGTTCATCACTCCACCAGCCATAACGCTATGCCTCATTTTTGGATATAATTACTGCATTTTGGACTAAAGACTGGTAGAGACTCAATGAATGTCTGTATTTTCTAATTTCAACAACCCAGACAGCCCTTTTGAACTAATCATCACCCATGGAATCAATGGCTTTATTGACAGCTTTAGGCTTTTTAAGAGTAATGATGGTGGCACATTCAGTTAAACCAAACACCGTTTGATTTCACCGATTTCTAATATTAGCAGCCTGTCGGGAGCCATTTTGTTCCTTTGGTTCAGAGCGACACCTGGCCGAGGGTAGAGTCTTTATGAGGACACCTGCCAGCATTCTGCTGTAAATCCCTCAAACACTTGAAGCCTTCGCTGGATCATCCAGCTACAGCTACAAGTTCAATTTGGCGAACTCGGAGAATAGACCAGGTGATGCTTTTCCTGAGTGTGACAGTGTGAATTCATCCAGCTTTGTGTTGGCACCGTTTCATGTTTTTTGATTTAATTGAACTGGGACAAGATGACATAACTGGTTTGCGTTATTCTACGAAGTTTAGGCGCGGCTAGTTGGCATGTGTTTATGGGATGCTATTAGTTGTGTAAGTAGGTATCTTTGCAGTTAGCATCTCCATCTCAGGATAATTCCAACCTAAAAAACAGAACTTACATCTTTTTCTCCCTCTCTCTTCGCTCTGTGTGTGTGCGTGTGTGTGTGCAGTGCTTCCTTACCTGCAGTGCTTTCATGCTCTCATGTTCTCCATCTCTTATCACTCGTTCTCTCTCTCCATCAGCTCTTTGCTCTCTTGCTCTCTCCTGTTTGCCAAGCCAGCCGGTGTTGACGAAGCACGAACTGTTTAGTGTGTGTGTGCGTGTCCGTGTGCGTGTGTGTGTATGCTGTTCTGTTGACAGAGCTGAGATATTTAATTGACACCCACAGAGAGAATTATACAAGCTTCCAAATGCTCTTTCTCTCCTTCTCTGTGTGTGTGTGTTAAGTATTTTTTGGTATGTTCGTGTGTGTGCATGAGTGAGTCTTTGCCCACACATCAGAGCAGTGCTTGTGTGAACAGGTTCTTTGCAAAGTGTTTTTTGTGTAGTTTACAGACGTAGATCATATCACCATTTCTTCTCCTCGCTGCTGTTCTTCAAACCTTCTGTTTCCGTCATTATAACTTAGTGTTATCTGCCCTTTGACTGCATCTTTCATCCAACTGTGCAACAAGAAGGCCAAACATGCTACTGATTACGAATAGAAACATTGTACCTCTTCCTGAATGTAGCTGCAAGCCTCAGGTTTAATAACGCATTGCACAGTTGACTTGTTTTCTATAATAGAATGTCCATATGCTCCCATGTTTTGCTGAATACTGTAATGCTGCCTGTCGTAGTGTTTTTGCAGGTATGCCTAGTTGCATTGGGCTCGGTCTCAAAAGATGAATCTATTAAGCGCTCAAAGACAAGCAGATTAATTAGGTCAACTAATTGAGCAATGATAAGGTCGTCGGTTTTCTTGAAGTGTTCCCAGGCCAGTAGAGATACACAGACCGTCTAGCTAGTTCTGGGTCTGGACCAGGATCTCCACACAGCTTGTCAAAATTTTAAGTCTGACGTTCAGGTAAGTCTGAAATCATTCGTACCCCATAGCAGAATATTTTCATTTAACTGACACAGTGATTTCTTACAGAAGACTCATGAAATGTCTTTAAGAGTTTAATAAAACAATGCCCTGGAGAAGTCTTTGGACTTCTCTAGTTCTTTTAAACTTAATTCAAAATTGTCATGTTAAAATAATGTATCCCCTCCTTAATAATCAACAGAAAAGCATTAATTGGCATCACGTTTAATAAACACTTTAATAAACACGACAAACTTTCAGCACATTTCTATTTAATGGTTGGTGTGCTTTGTGAAGAACTTTGGTCAACTATTGTTTAGAAATGTGCTTTATAAAAACGTGACATTTCCCACAGTTATTCATTTGATGCAATGATCTTTGATGTTGACAGGCCTCCTTGCTATCACCCTAATTTTTAGATCCGCCCAAAAGTTCGCTGAATTATAATTGACTCTGGTGGAGTAATATAGCTTCCAATCAGGAAAAAAAAACCCTGTTTGTCAAATCAAAAGATGACTTTGGATCTATTCCTGCTGGGGGAATGAATCTTTTTTAGCTTAAATGTGGGTTATATAGAATACGCAGACAGGTGCTCTACACATGTGTTAAGTAACAAAAAAAAACAAAAAAAGAGTCTAAAAACTCTTTAGCTTTGTTATGTTGCAGCATGGACTTATCTCTACATTACACGTTCAGCAAAGCTAATTTCCATAGTGACAGACTGCATAATAAAGTAACAAAGAGTTTGTCCACTGTAGTGTCTACAGTGGTCTGAAACGCTGTGAAAACTCCATGTACTTGGAGAGATGCCATGGGGTTTCTGAAATGTTGTGAACTCTTTGAGAGAAAAGCATGGACAGCGATCTGAAGAAATATGATGTGATGTAATTAAAACCAGTCCATACATCAGTTGCCAAGGAGACAGAAAGGGCAAAGGTAGAACTAATCCACCTGATTTATTGGAATTTTATGTGATGATCAATGACAGTGTACTTCATAATCGTAAAGTGGAAGAAAATTTGTTTCAAACTTCTTTTTTTTTTACAAGTTCAACTCTTAAAAGGACATCAACTTGTGTTAGACTCTACAAATCTATATGGCCTTTGTGGAAAAAAGAAAGAAGACAGACTGTTGAAATAAAACTACAAGAAATCCTAATTTTTGAAGTTTGCATTATGGAAAGTATATCAAACATGTGGATGAAAGGTGATTTAGTCACATAAGATCAAAATTGAGCTAAATGCTGAGTGTTTTGTATGTTGGGAACGTTAACACTATACTTTAGGCTCAATACACCGGCCTCAGAGTTAAAAAATATACACCAGTGAAAGCATCTTTTTTGTACTGCGTTGGAATCATAGTCTGACTATCTAAGGTTGTAGTTTGGTAATAGCAGAGGAGGAAATTAATAAAGACGTTCAGTTCATGTCGGCCACTTCTGCTTGATTCTTCTTCTCTGTCTCGTTAGATCGTAAACACGTCTTCTGATTAGGTCTGCCACAATAACAACTTTCTCCGGACAATAAATTGCCCAGGGATTCATTGCGATAAATGATAATATTGTTATTTGAATGTTTAATAAAACAAAGTTCACAGACTGAAAGGCCAATAAACTTTAGTCTTGAACAGAACACTAAACACTGGAACTGGAAGATATTTTAAACATCCAAAATAAAACGCAGCAACCAAAAACAGCAGATAAAATGGGAAAAAACCTCCACTTACAATCGAAATTATAAGTGAAATGGATTATGATGTCTCTGTAAAAAAAAAAAAAAAAGCTCCTCTTGATCTCTATTTTTTTCCGAGAACAACTTAAATCACAAAGACAACAGTTGAATTTGACTGAAAATGAATACAAACATGGTTGCAGTTAAAATACGTTTTCCTATCTCTGTTCAGTGTGTGAAAAAAATAAAAATCTGTCAGTGTTGGACATGTCATTAACGTGGTTTAATCCTTTAAGCCTCAGGCCAATCTCCACTGGGAAAGCTTTCTCAAATTCAGTCGGCAGCAGCTCCACAACCAGCGGGGAACGGGGGGCAAACTCAACTGGTTTGGACGTCAGAGCAAATTAAGATGCCCTTGCCATAAGGTTTAACTGAGACATGAAAGACAGACTGGAAAACTCTTATTGTTAAGGCTGACTGGTGAACAGAGATCGACCGAAATGTCACTGTTGAAATTTTATCAAACTGTTTCTATTTGTAGTTTTTTTTTTTTTTTTCAACCGAGTCTATCCGGTATGAAAACACAAAGAAGCTCGAATCCACAGCAGATCCCATTGAAAACCTCGGCCACCCACGTCATCAAAGGTCATGATCAAAATTAACGTTTTACAGGCTTTACAGGCAGATAAACACAAACCGCATCGGGGAGGGAAACGACAGGCGGCCGATACCATAAACACAGCAATCTAAATGGCAAGTTCCCTGATAATTAAACGTCTGCACTCAGCCTGAAAGTCAATCTGTAGTGATTCACTGTGATGCGTGTTCCTCTGTAAACGCTCCCCACTCAATGACTAATCTCTCTCTGCATTGTGCTGGTGTTTGTATGCAGCTGGTTATTCATTTCAGTTATAATTAAGGTTAGAAGTCGGTGAACTCCTTAATGAAGAAAAATAATGATCAATAAGATCAACGGAAGAACAAAATGAGACAATGAAATCTGTTTCACTTTTAAAGAAGATCATTTTAGTTTTTCTGAATTCAGTGTATTAAAAAGAAAACATTATTTCTTAAATTTGATTTATTCCAAGAGTTAAAAAAAAGTTCAACCTGAATGTAATGTAATAATTTCCTGTTAGTATTATGAACGAAAGACAAAGAGTCTTAGTAAGTCCTTCTCTCGGATAGACAGGCAAGAGGAAGCTTAGCAAATAGAGTTTTGGTATCAGCTTAGTTTCATCGCAGTATTAAAACTAGTGTTCTACATCCCACTGCCTCCTACACAACACACACACACACACACACACACACATCTGCAGCAACATCTGACACCGTCAACTAGAGACATCAACCTTCAGCTCTCATTCTGAACCTTTCAGTCAGAAAAGCAGAGAACATTGAAGACCTGGAAGGTCCAACCTGAAAACCCTTCAGCCTGAGTTCCTTTAAATGCAGGCAAGTATTTCCAGGAAGAACAGAAGAATCGAGCTGAACTACAAAAACAACTGAGGTAAGTTCATGTCATCTTGTTTTTAACTTACAAGAGAAAAATGTTTCTTTCAAGGAAATAACTGAAACATACGAGAAACTTAACGTTTAACAAAGAGCAAGACTAGGACGTTTTCACTCAACGTAAAAATATTTCAATGTTCCAATAACTATGATATTTGCAGAAGACACCGCATTCAATTCATGCCCGTTCAAAGTCTGCACTTTTTGTCCTGTTTCAACCACAAACTTAAATGTGTTTTGTTTTTAAGTTTGTTTTAAGCAATCTGTTGTGCTGGCTTGAAATAAAATGGTGCATAATTGTGAAGCGAACAAAAAGGGATATGTGGTTTACTACATTTACAAATAGAAATCTAAAGAATATTCAAGTCTTTTTGGTTATTTCTTAGATGTCTACTTTTTCCTAAATTACATCATACCCAGCTTTGTTCACTTTCTCTCCTGCCATTATCAAATTACAACTCCACAATAGAAACAGCACAGAAAATTGACATCATCGTTCAAAACTCCTCCTACTGTTTGTAGTTTTTCCCGGGTTGAAGTTCAACCAGAGAAATCCAAGTCAGTGGGAGAAATCCAAGACGGACCAATGAAGGGAGATGAGAATTGAGTGAAATTACATATGAAGGCTCGGGACAGGTTAGCTATTTCTATACCAGCTTTACAGATGTAGAAAAATGATTATTTGCCCGTTCTTTGCAAAACAGCACAAGTTCAGTCAGGCTGAACCTAAACTTTCAACTGTTGCCACAAATTCTTAGTTACATTTAGGACCGGCCTCTCACTAGGCCATTGTACCACATGAATATACTTTAATGAAAACCATTTTACAGCACCATTGCTCTTCCCTTCGAATCTGATCAAATCAGCTTCCATTCTTCTGAAGCAGAGAATGAAGGTGGTGTGGTCACAGAAATGACATCATTTATATAATATTGGTAAACATTGGCTATTGGCCCAAGTTTTTATAATGGTGTATCACTACTTAATAGGCTAGAAAATAGTTGCTAAGTAGCAGGCTAATGCGATAGAGTGATTGCAGTAGGCTAACATAATTCTCCCAAATAATATGAAGTGATTAAGAATCTGTTTTACTGACATAGAAAACTACTAAAAACTAAGACAATAAACAATCCTACATATATTTCCAATTTGTGAAATATTCAGATTGGGAGATCAATCAACAGCTCTTCCAGTTAATGGCTGTTTACGGTCCATATTACATCAAAACATCATTCCCATTTACTTTCCTGTATTTTATAAGAATTAAAATCTTGAAAACTAAAAATTTTGTGCTGAAAACCAACTATGTCATCCTAAGCAGCTAAATAAAACAGAGCTCATGCCACCCAAGTTGAGAAGCCGCCCTGGGCCGCTGCCCAGGTCTCCCTGTATCAGAAACCGTTTCTCCATAGATTTGAATGATGAAGAAAAACGTTCATTATGATGACAACAGGCAGAAATCCGCACTATAGCAGCTTCAAATGAAGCCATGTTTTCGGTAAGAGTTCATCTGACATAATGCAGTTTCTGTTCCGATCTCTGTTGTTTTCACTGGGCTCAGCTCTCAGCTCCCTCTCACAGCCACTCCGAGCCTCTGGCTTCCACATCCCGCTGCAGCGCTGCGTCTAAAATTATAACTTTCAAAGTGGGCCAAAAAGATTTGGCCTCACCGGCCTGATGTGACAGTTCCCCTGGCGCACTGCTGGACAGTCCCTAATAAAAATAAAAACTCTGCTGGAATCTGGAGGCAGATTGAACTGAGGTATGTAGAGCCAGAAGTTTACACCTTGTGTTCCCCTCACCAAACATCTCCTGTTTTAGGTTATTTAGAATTACCAAAATTACTTCTATATGACCTTAGGCATAGAGAAAACTATGGTTCCAGCTGCAAGAAACACGTTACTGTGTCTTTTTCAGCTACTGACTTCAGTCTGACTGCTGATTGCTACAGAACAGATTATTTTTGTCCATTTGTGTCAGAGTTGAGCTTTTGTTTTTTGTTTTTAAATTCCACATTCGATTATCATTCTGCTTTCTGTTGATCACCCAGCACCGAAAAGATAAAATAGAAATCTTGTTGCCTTAGAAACTTGACTTTCAAGGCTGCATCTGAAAACAAATGCACTTTAAAAGTCAGCGATGGAACGAAGAATAAAGTTAAAGGCAGCCTATAACACCACACAGGTACAAAAATATCCGCTGCAGAAGGACTCAAAGGAAACAAATGTTTCTTTCTCAGGAAGCTATTTTACTAAGATAACTAACTATGTTGGAGCGTTCAGAGAAATCGTTGCTCATTGTCCAACTATTTTTTTTTTAACTATCTGCCAACGATTTTCCTCAGTAAAGCAGAGCTAGTTGGAAGGAGCACATTTTGAAAATAATTGCTCAAATTGCTGGAACTCAAGCAGAAAAATCCTGTTTTTTTTGTTTGTTTTTTTCCCCACTGTGGAAGAAGCTCCAAATAAAATGGTCCCACACTTAACTCTGAATCAACCTGACAGCATCTCTTATTGGATCCCCCGCCACCACCCGCTGCCTGGTGGATTTCTACAGCTTCCAAACTCCTGAATTGGTAATAAAGGCTTTCCAATTCTGTGTCCAAAATAGAGCAATTTCCATCTCCTGGGTTATTTTCCCTCCAACCTGACAAAGCTCTTTTAGAGCCTCATAAATGGCTTCATGACTGTTTTCACAGTCTCCGTGGTGTTGCGAGGATCCTGGATTTCTCCCTGTGCAAAACGGCTTTCTGCTTTGTAAGAATGGGGTTAAAAAGTGCTGATGGGAGATTGCTCTTATTCAGCAACATAGTTGATGTTTCCTTTTGTTAACAGAACAAATTCTTAACAAAAGAAATGCAACTGTCGTTCACAGACACAACTCAACTCGACAAATTTAGTCAAGCAGACGAGTTGAAGACTTTAAGCGACCGTCTGAGTGAGAAACGAAGCGTTTAAACACTGTTGTGTTTTAACACAACGCAACGGATGGAATGTTTGAGTGTTTCAGAAACTGTTTATCTACACACCTTACGGTATGGAAGAAAAAAAATATTCAGCGAGAAATAGTTGTGTGGGCAGAAAGGTTTTAGAAAGACTGGTCCAAGATGATAGAAAAGGTAGCTGCATTTTAAGAACAACCTGTTCAAATCACAGGAATCTAGTTAAGAGTGGATATTTGAGTCTGAAATACTCAAATGCTTCTAGTCTGGCTGTGGGTTATAATTCTGTGGTCAACAAGTTGTTGATAACTGTCAAAGACATAAGCAGTTATATTCTAAGGCTTTTTAACTGTGATTTCTGCTTTGCTCTTTCAATTTTCAGCCCAAGAAAGCCTAACAACCTTGAAGCTCACATTACAAACTGAATACAGAGGAGAACATGATGCATTTATCTCTTTACATAGATCTCCCTATTTACCTTTTAATTTCAACATGTTTATAGGAGGAAGCTGGATCTATAAGTCCTAATTACTAATATGACCTTTTATGACGACTCTTATGTCTTATGGGTAAATAAAAAACAGTCACAGAAACTGAACTCGATGAACTCCTACTGTATTACCCTTTGAAGAGAGTTTATATAGCAAGACTCAGTATTTATAAAATAACAGAAATTTCTCCACAAAAATATAAAGATCACAGACTTTTGACCTGCTTTTCATTTGCTTTTGAAAGTCGTCTGCCCAGACACGCACCATCTAACACGACAAGCTGTCTTTCTGAAGCTCCGTCTCAGTTGTGTTTGTCCAAGAAAGAATATTCAGGGGTAAAAAGAAACTTGGTGGAAAAATATTGACACTGGCAGCTTAGTTTTGGCAGAGAATTTGTTGTTCTGTTTATGGCAAACATTCATTCTGTGTGGAAAAGGACTGTGGAGATTTGGGAGTGGATGTTTCTGGCCAGCTACGTGGTTAGCACTGCTGCCTCAGTGTGACGGATTTGGTTCAGACCTCATCAGTCATCGTGTTTTTACTTTAAAATTTCAATTTGGTACTCTGGTTTTCTTCTACAGTCAAAAAACATTCATGTATCAAATGAAAGAAGAGATAAACTGGTATGGAAGGTGCCCAGCAGCGCTGAAGGACTGACCACATCTGTTGTATTTTCCTTATCTCCAGGCTGATTTGAAGAGTTGAGGTAGAAGCCTTCTGTGCCAATAAAAAACCTTAAGGCCTTTTTAAAAAAAATCTTCCCTTATAGAGGGATGTGTTAATGCCTGAAGATGTTTGGCCCCAAAGTAATAGAACATCATCGACTTAGAAAAGTTCTGAACTAAATTTAATAGAACATCTCTGAGTGGAAGTGAAAAGTATCTAGAGAACTTTTTACAGGCAGAGGGGAAGACTGGAAAGTCACAATGTTAGACGATGAGACTCGACTAAAGACTATAAGTAAATTTAATCGTATTTGTTTAATAGTGTGCACATTTACTGCCTGTTATTTTGCACTGTTCTAACATTGGATTTTTTCCTTCTAACAGGTCTGCTTGCCTTTCAGTAGAATAGTCCAGGATATGTATCAGGATGGTTTCAGTTTATATTTTTGACATTACCAAAACTTAAGAGGATTTTAGGCTCTCATAGCACAAGGTTTCCAAACAGAGTGCTCAAATGGTCTGGTTCATTTGACGCAGTGCAGTATGAAAAAGAACCACAGGAGCTGAAAATGTAACAAATGTTGCAACTTTGATCCCCAATCAAACTGAGTCTACCAAACTGAAAACACCCTCAGTGGGATGCTAGTGGGGAAATACAGATGATAAGATTCATGTCACAAGAAATTGGTCGTTGAGTGGGTGGGAAGGTGTACATTAGGGTTTTCTGCAACCATGACATTCTGAAGGTAGGTTCTGATTCGTAGCTTTAGTGGATCAGCAATAATCTATGCATATTCATGTATCTGTGAATTAGAGCCTTTATTATCTGCAGCCCATTTGTCATGGTGTGAGACCCTCAGAAGAATGACCTAGTTTGAGTAAAACCAATCCTCCTGCAGTGTGACCCCAGTGTCACAACAGTCTTATATTGCTTCCCCTTCCCTCAGTGACAACCAACTTGGGTGAAAAAAATCACGCCCAGCCCCCCCTCTCTCTGACCCACATCGGTCTCTCAAGGCAGTTGACAAATCAAACAACCTGTTGTTTTAGAGACGTAGCAGTGTCACCTAAACACCTGAGCTCAGCACATGAGTTCATGACCCTGTGCACCTCTGACTCACCTCTCCCCTCGTCCTTCTTTGGCTTGTCTCGCCATTGTCTCCCTGGTTGACCTCTGCTTGCTGCCGACTCAGTTTAACCTTCGTCATATCCCACACCCGATTCTTCTTCACCGCCTTCCTCTGTCATCATCATAGATATCTTTTCTCTCCTTCGTCCCTTTATTTCTCCTCATACGTCTCATCTTTCCTCGTTTCAAAGCCACTCCTTCCTTGCCCTCCTAACCTATTCCTTTTCTCTAAGTAAAGCTTTCAACATTCCCCCTCAGTCCGCCTGTTAGGCCATCCATAGAGAGACGCGCACGTACAAGCAGTGTCCTCGTATTTCCAGTCAGCTTGACCTCACTAAATGCAGCCATAGAACGCCTATTGATTTATGCATACAGATGGAGTAAGTGTGTGTGTGGGTATGTGTGTGTATATGCATTGGTCACCCCTCTCAATGTCACATGCTTATTGGCTTCCGAAGTCCCTTTCAGTCAGAAACATAAAGTGTTGGCGCTCCAAGCAAGTGTGTGTGCGCGTGCACTTACTTAGCTTATAGTAATTGAGATGGAGAGAGTGTTTCGTGATCATTCAACTACACGCACAATCATCCAGAGTTCAAGACTGTGTTAGACAGCTCCTCCAGCCAATCATGGCGCTGAGATAAGAACAAGGCAGCCCTTGATAGGTAGATAAAGAGGATGAGTTAACCCGCCGAGGCCAGGGCTCTGTCTGCCTGTCAGTCTCTTTCTCAATTAGAGATGTCCAACAAGCTCAAACATAAAGCCAAAGTACAAGTTTTGAGAATTAGTGAGAACGTTTCAGAGATGTCTTGCTAACAGGGACGCTGAGCAGCTAAAATTGATGCAGAGCAGTGTAGGGTAAGATGAGGGCAACTCAGATGTATGGTGTCTTGCAAAAACAGATAATGTCACGTTGCAACTACAGACTTTAATATCAATCAAAATTTTTAGAATCACCATTTGTTGCAAATGAAGCTTTAAGTCTTTTACTCTCTACCATACTATAAGTGCAGAATTGTATTAGCAAAATAACTCTTTCCACAGATTCTTTTGGGTCCGGACTTTGAAACAAATTCAGCAGGATCTAAAGCGTCCTGCTGAAATGTGAGTTTTCCTCTCTCTCTCTAACATGGGGAACTGCAACATGAGCAAGTGAAAGAAAACAAAAAAGACTGGATCACTCCTTTAATGTTGAAGCTTTCGATTTTAAGACTATAATCTAATCTCAACAACTATTTAAATACATACATCTAAAAATATGATAGTATTTCCTCCATTCCTCTACTAAAAACTAATATACAAATGTTATGTGACACTGCAAATGCATCAGAGACAATCAAATCTGGGCAGATATAGCATGTTCTTCCTGAATGTGTCAGCTCTCTCTAGGTACTCCAACTTCCTCCCATAGACCAAAATATACATGTCAGGTTTACTGACCTCTGTAAGCTGCCCTTAGACGTTAAAGTGTGCACTGGCTGTGTCTCACTGTGATGGATTATCTACCTGTCCACCCTACCTCTTATCCACTGACCACTGAAGACAGAAATCTGCCTCAGCTATCTTGCAAAGATGGTCTGAGTGTAGAAAATTCATAGATTTCCATGTTATCACGAGTGTATCACATCATTTACTGCAGGTATAAAGAACTGAATGGAGTAGTACAAACATCATTGCATCTGGATACAGATACCTTCCTTATGGCATATTGTAGATGATAAAACACTGATTGAATGAGGTTTTATCATGAGGCAATAAATAGTTCCTCTCTTCATTGTTCCTTATTGCCGTGGTTGTTGGGACTCAGCTGGTCAGTGCCGCCTGTCACTCATCTCCATCAGCTGTCTGAAGCAAGCCAACCCCTCGCCCCGAGCAGATCCGACTCCCATCTGGAAAGTCTCAGTACGCTTTCGGAAGAGCACGAGATCAGGCAGATATGACAAAAACCGAGAGTGGCGTGCCGAATATTTCCCAGCAGGAGGTCTGTTCCATTGACCTCCTGAGTTTTCACAGCTCTGACCTCTTTTACTGGTGGGTATAAACCACACCTACTGTTAGGAATGAGCCAAATGAAAATTGGTTCATTCTCTAAAGCCAACAGGCGGCAGGACTATTTGCCCTTAATGGAGATTAAGGGCAAATAGTCAAATAGTGATATTTTTGCTGAAATCCCAATCTGCTCATTGTTTTCGTTGTTCAAGCTCTGAGCATTACAGCAACATTTTGGTCCAACACATATGAATATTGGTTCCTTTACTTCCACATCATCCAGTACGGTTGGTTTTGATTGGCTGTCGCCTCATATGGAAGTCCTCTAATAGCTTTATCCAAATCTGGCTCCAATGTGTCAGCTCTGCCAGCCTGGGCTAAACCATGGAGATAGAGGCTGTAAACCAGCCAGGACACAATGAGGCTCGGCTAAATGGGTCACCGGCCTCACACTGGTGGCTCTCCCGAGAGGAATGGGCTGGGCAGCGTTTTGATGAGTCTACGTCCCACGAGGGGACTACCTAGATTTACCCCGATTGTGTTGTTGAAATTCTCCGTCATGTGCCTAACCCATGTGAGAAGGATGGTACGCACTTCTGTTTTCAGTGTCATCTGCAAGGCTTGGCTTATCAGCTGTTGATGGGAGCATCGGGCACTTTGGGGACTGGATGAGTGGCGCTCCGGTCCAGGGACGCTCTCTGTAACCAATCTGCCTTTCTAAGCTGTAGTAAGCCCTGGTAAGCCAGTTTGAAAGTTGGTGCCAGTCTGCTGCATGCCTGGAGCATTGAGTGGCATGTGTGCTTTTCATGTGTGTGCGTGTGTGTGTGTGCCATAATGCCCCCAAGGAGATTGTTGGGATGAAGATAGGCCACATACAATGCTCCCATTAGAGATGGAGAAAGACAGAGAGGGATAGATGAAGGCAAACAGACAGAGCCGGAGAGAGGAAGTGAGTATTTTTGGGTCATGTGGGTTGCCCTATTTAGCGGTTTTTGCCAGTATCTAAAAGGCAAATACACACACGCGTGCCCACACACAAGGTTGTATTTCTGTCCATATTATGACTTTGTATTGACTTCCATTCATTTTATGCCTAATCCTGACATTTTCACCAAACATTACTAGTATATTCTTAATCCAAACTTTAACCAAGACTTAAGTCACGCCTTTAAACCTAATCTCTAACCGTATTAGGATTATACTTTGGTCCCCATAAGGCCCATCAGTCTTCAGAGGGTTGGTGAATATGCCATTCGTGGTCCTCATTAGAATAGCTAAACAAGTACACACACACATACATGTTTGTTTCTCAAACATGTATGTTTCAGAAACATACATGTTTGTATGTTTCCTCGACCTGCTTCCCTCTGTTCCCCTCTCTGTTTCCCCGACCTGCTTCTCAATATTACCTGCCATCAATAAATGATGTTGATTTTTGCAGCTCCTTCAGCAGGAAACACAGAACGGAGATCAAACGGCACAGAGAGCTGTTTGAAGGCGAGGTTGAGTCATGCTCACCCAGTCATTTCACACTCTGGATGCACTGAATGCATTGACCCATATGTCTTTTTAGCACCCTAATGCTGAATCTGCATGCTGGATGCAGCCATGATATGGTGTCAGTGCCTTGAGGACATAATCTGCACGACGCCAGAATGGCTCTCCTCCTGCAGTGTTCCAGAGGATGTGCTGAGCCCGCTCTGTTTCTGGGTGGAAGTGTCTGGCTTTACTCTGCACCGAGAATCTTAATCAGAACCAGAATTTATTTCATGTTCGCAAACCCTCCTCTTGCCACAACAATGAGTCCAAAATAAGGTTATATAAAGGGTAATTGTTTCATTTTTGTTCCTTTCTTTTTGTTTTCAGTCAATTTTATTTAAGGAACCTAATACAAATAAGTCTATGAAAAGTAATATGTTGGAAGAGAAGGCTGTTGATTTTTAGCAGATTGAACAAGGGCTGCAACAATTTGTATGCCTTAAAATAATATGATGGAGGTAAAAATATTTGTGGTAACATTAAATGTAATAATATTTTTTATTAAAAATTAAAATGACTTCTGAATACATTTAAATTCATTGTAAATATATATATATATATATATATATATATATATATATATATATATATATATATATATATATATATATATAAAACTAATATCTAGGCACCTTCAAAGAATTTCAAGGTAACTTCCTTTCAATGTAAGGAGCAGTAAATAAAAGCAACATGGTCAAGATGAAGAGAAAAACAAAGTCCCTATCAAAAATCTGACTAAAAATATACAGGAAAAAAAGGTTCCTATTGAGGTAGCAGTGTGAACCAGTCTGAATTGGTCTTGTTGGAGTGGGTCTTGAATGTGATCATAGACAAAATTTCATGAAGCTCCACATGGAGGTTGGGCATTTAAGATGAAGTCTTTTTTAATTGGACTTGACATGTTTTCAGTTTGGCTTCATTGTTAATTTTTACAAAACAACTTAATCTTTTATGGAGAACCAAAAATTATATCTGTCACAGAAAAAATCACTACATCTCTCGGCTGTTCTGGAAACAACCTGGGATCTCTTCCCTGCCCCCCTTGTCCCATTGAAATATAATAACATTTTATAAAGTCTAAAACAAACCAAACCAAGTGGCAAGATTTAAAAAAACATACTAATTTTGAAAATATTATCTGTGTGTTTACTGTTTATGTTGTGACTGCCTCAGACGGCCTCATTTACACATCACAAATCATTAGCATGCTGGGATCCAGCTAACCTTGCCTTTCTGCAAGGATTATATGTGGTACCAGGATATGAACGTCCTCACAGTCAACGCCGCCAGCGGACAGCGTCAGCGTCTGTTGAACAGAAAAACCCCAAAGCAGCTCAGTTGTGTGGAAAGGAAGGTCTCGGAGTCATCAGAGTCTGTAGTATGATGTAAATTAGTTTAGCGTATTTATCCAGATATAAACATTTAAAGTCAAAATTAACAAGTGTTATATATCTACAGTATCTTAAGCAGGGCTTCCAACATTTCTAAACACCCAGTATCAACTTCTTCAGCAATTTGAGCTACAGTAGCTTGTCTTTAGAATTAGAACACTTAATCAATTCATTTCAATTAGTTTATTAATATAGGGCCAATTCATAACACATTATCTTGAGGCATTTTATTAATTAAATCTAATCATACATATATGCCGGTTGGTCCTAGCCATTAAGCATCTTGTTGCTGACGCATCACAGTACAAACTTTGGTAGAGACCGACTCCTGCAGACCTAGCATCACAAGAGCCGTGATTTCGTAGATTCTCTGATTTGGTCATCTCATCAACACAAATTAGATATTGTCAAAGTTACTCAATTTCTCATTCTTTTCCATTTATTCTGCCTCTAATACGTCAACATTGGGCTTCCTCAAACTTGTAGTGTGTCTGCTTTGGTCTAAATCAGTTGCTGAGTTAATCAACTGGCAACTTTTTCCTGTGGTTTGGTTTCTTTTCACACAAAACTCCAAGCGAACCAAAAACTATCACTACAAACTACGTGAAAACATTCAGTTTGCTCATTGGTCAGATGCTTCCAGGGTGACACAAACATATACTGTGTTCTGAGCTCATCAAAAACACATTATATCATTAGTTTGTTTCTTGGTTTTATTTAAGACAAAATTATCAGGAGTATAAAGTACAGCATCAAACAACCATTCAACAAAAAAAGTTTTAACTCAAGTTTTAACTCCAGTAGCTGTGCACATTAACACCACAAAACAATGGTCCTCAATTATTTTCTAATTTTTCTTGTCATGCCCCGTCCACAAACGGTTTTACAGATATGAAATACTTCAACATCAAATGACTAGCAGCAACAGGACTCTGAAATGACAAAAGACTGAGTCTCTTTCAAAGAAAGAACCTCACAGACTTACCAAGCTGGCCATGTCTTATCTTGATAACTATCCAATCTTTTTCTGATTGAAACAACTTTTTTAAAATTAATTTTAGACTTTCTTTTGGTAATATTGCGTCTTTATTCTGCTAATATTGTGACTTTATTTTTGTAATGTAAAAAGAAAATCTTAGTCTGACCCTAACAGTCCATTGTTCTTGCTCTTTTCACCGTCACAGACTTCTCCATTTCTCCTCTTCTGTGTAGGCTATTTCTTCTACTGGGTTGAACAGGCAGCCTCTTGACTAATTTGAGCAGTGCTGCCACCTAGTGACTGGAAGAGTAAAGACAAAAATAAAGTATGTGTGCTTCTCATACCTCCTCACTATTTTTGAAGTACTACTATCATAAACGAACCACTCGAGAGTTTGTTTGAAACCTCACTAACACCACCTACTTAAAATGATCTTAGTGCTCTTGTTATGGGGTAGAGTCAAAACATTTTCACTGGCAGCTTAATAAGTCCCAGTCACAATCAGGTGACACGAAGAGATGAAAGAGAATAAGTGTTCATAATGTTTTACCTGATTGGTATATGCTAGCAAACTACAGTTGTCTCCACACAGAGGGAAAAAAAAGTTGGTGCGAAAGTTATTCTAGGTCTCCAAATTGGCACGATATTCCAAGCATATTTTACTTGCCAAAAGCAGCTGCTGTGAAACTCATGGTAACCATTATGTGAGCTTTTCTCAGCCATGTGGCTCAAAGGCGGAAGATTATAGCAGCTCATTTCACCCTTTAGCTCTTGCGCTTTTGTGGGAGTTATGTTAATGAGTGAAGCCAGCTGCCGAAGAGGCTTGGCTGGAATGAAAACCGGCAGACTCTCCGTCCTCCATGGAACATGTATGAAAGGCATTGATGTGTGGTATTCAGCCCACTGTCATCAGGATGCTGGGAAGCTTTTAGGATGAAAAGAAGATGAATTATCCAAACTCCACAAGTATCATTTATAGATAGCTGTGGCTAATGTGAGCTTTAAAGACTAATGCATAGTTGCAAAGATGCCTCAGCTATGCGCGTTCACAGAGTTTATTCATGAACGCGCATAGCTGGATACAGTGACGACTGTATCACTGTTCAGTGACGACTGGAAACAGATTGCTTTAATGTGACTTTTTTGATGCTAAATCTATAAAGTATAGATTAGAAACTACTCAGATGAATCCCAAGGAGAGGTGAACCATAAATTAATGCTTTTACACAGAATAAATGAGTACAATTAAATGTCTAGCTGTGCAAGATGCTTCAGAAAACCTGTCTGTGTCAGACTACGGGAGCACTTTGTGATATGTCTGTGTTCATAGTTTTTTTTTTTTTTTTTTTCACCCATCCATCGTTCCATCCTTTCTACCTCCTATGCTATTGGTCCATCACAGTGATGTATGCCGGAAAGTCAGAAATGGGTATGTATATGATTTAATCAGCAGGGAGCTGGTGTGTGTACAACATTGCCAGAGGACATGTGACGTAACAAGTGGAGTGATCATCCAGTTTCCTGAGCATTTGCATAGTCATAATGTGCATTTTCTGGGCATACGGGCAAACCCATTACCACACAGTGCTTGGTGACTCAATGTATGTGGGAGCTGTTGTGTAACCATTGGTTCCAACATCAAGCCAGTGCTACATGCCCCAGTTGCAAAATCTAATCTAAACCCAAAATGAAGTCTCTGTCAATCTCCATGAAGAGTTGGCGATGCCCTCCAAAGAGCTTGACACAAGGGAGGCCACGTCTCCGTTCATCTCCTACGGATGGATGAAGAGTCAGTCGTTTGGCCTCCTCCAGCCAAGTGAATTTTGTGAATGTGAAATTTCACGCTGGTATTCGTAGATATGCACACACGGACTAGCGATGCAACACAAATTTAAAAATGTTAAACATTTGTCACAGCTGTTGCTATCACCTCCTCTATGCTGGGTTTGACCCCAGGAGGCAGACTTTCACTTTTTTCTGTCATTCATCGCTCCCTGTAGTGTGTCTACAAGGTATGTTTTTTTATTAACTTTCCTCTCTATTTTGAAGGTCGGACCTTCCAGCAGCTTCTGGGAAGGCGCTGGTAATGACGAGACTTACTGGTGTCCCTTTCTGGACATCCCAGCACCTGTAAAACAGAGCGATGGACACACCCATGATTGATCTGGGAAATTAAAACCAGCCATTCCTTCTGGATGCTCCACTTGGTTTGTCATCCTATTTGACACTTAGGGTCTACTGCTCAGGTTATTTGTTGCTAAAATTCCTAAACCGATTACTTCAAACATGTGGAAGAGTAACATCTGTAAACTCTGTTGCTTGAAACTATATTGCCTCCATGATGAGGTCGTTGTGTTATGTAAATATAGGAAAAGCTTCCAGCAAGCCATGCAAATTAAGAACTGAAGCCAATATAATAGAAAGCTTAATTACAGTTAGTAGCTGCATATGAATAACCATTCTTTGTGCCATCTGCAGCTAAAAAGGGAAAACTCTTTGGTACTGCTGTGTTGCATCGCAGGGGTGTGCATCTGTTAGGAGGCTCCTGCAGAGGTTCTGTCAACACATCACAGTTTGCTTCATCCTTCTTATAACATACTGAGAAAGGGAGAGGCATTTAAGTTACAATGTTTTCTTTCCTGCCTTGCGGGGTTATTTCAACCCTTCATGGTAAGTTTGTTGAGTGTACAGTACACCTCCTGTATGGGGTTAAGTGGAACCACTTAACCCCATACAAATATGCTCCATTAAATTCCTAACTGCATACAGAAGTTCTGGAAAATACAGAAATTTAAGATGGTAGCTTACGGCTATGATATGTGCGCTTAAAACTGTTGAAAGAATGCCTTGCTTACATCAGATCTAAGTGTAACTTTATGGATTACAGTTAAAACAATATGCATTGTGGTAAACTACCACTGCGCCAATCTCTCAACACACCATCCAAACAGTGCAGCAGGGTGGTGGCAGAAACAATATCCCAGGTTTTAGTCCTGTCATATGAGGGATTGCACAAACTACTTTTAGACTAGCTGACTGGTCAATCCTTTGTTTGGCACATCAACTAGTCACAATCATGACAAACATGGAGGAACTGGGTGAGTTTGTCAGTTAGTTTGTATAAAAATAAAAAGTAATTTACCAAAGAGGAACCGCAAAGTCCAGCAAAAGCTACTGGAATAACTGGCAACTTTTCCATCCATCCATCTGATCAGCGTCACCCTGTTTGTTGAAGCTTCTAACCTGGCCACTTTTCACTCTTATAAAAACACTGTATGACAACATCTGGAAACGTAGTTCAAGCTACATCCTGAGGATCTAACAGAGTCTATCCCTGCTGTCGTCCGCATGTCGGTTCAACCCGCAGAGTCAGAGAGCAGCTGCTGGGGTCAGCGGAGCAGCCTGTGGCGCACTGAGGGAGAGCCACCTGGAGCAGCAGGTGGGTGAGCTGAATTTAACAGTAATCAAAGCTGACATGTTAATAATTAGCTTAGTTTATAATGTTCCAATGTGGTCAGTGTAATAATTTGACTTCTACATGTGCAGCTATCCAAGATGAGAATACCTGAACATCAGTAACAGCCGGTGTTTGGACTTGACTTTGGGCAACTATTCAGTCCACGGTGTCAGAAGATCATCGCTCTGCTCCACTGCTGCTGAAAATGTTCTGTTTTTATTTTTACTCTCCATAACAGACTTCTGTCTAAACAGTCCGTTGACAGTGTTTGCCGTGTGTTTCTGTGACGTCACAGCGACTTGCTGATTTCAACTCGACATTTTCCATGTGGAACTACTTCAACCTGACCATGATGCTGTCTTCCTCTTGAACTTCAGGCTGGGAAAGCTGGGCATTAGTTAAAAAAAGGAATACTCTTCTACAGATACAAGTACAAAATACATCTGTCACAATAAAATCAGTTGACATCAAATTCACACACAGGGACATGGACACATGCAGCAGCGAAGCGTCCCAGCTCCTCTGCTGCATGCTGCTGCTCACAAACATTTCATGTCACATTTCCGGTCACAGGATCTCCCCAATGCCAAAATAGTTGAATCGATGTTGATCCATAAATATTTAATTGGCCTCTTGTCCCTCATCTCACCCTCAGGGAGTGGAGGGGGTAGGAGCCACCAAGTCCTCAGAATCTGAGTAAGTAGACACGACGAAGAGAACAAGCAAGACTCCATATGTCGAGGGGCAGAGGAAACATAAACAGATGACTTCTACTTGCCAAAAAAAAACGAAGGCATGTTTTTTTCTGAATGAGTGGACGCATCGCAGCGTGACAGTGACGCACCGTCGATGTTCACAGGAGAAATGTTGAGGAAGTCTCCTGAACAGAGAGGAGTTCATGATGCTCATTGTGATTGATGGCTGAGCCACACTGGAGGGAACGGAAGGAAGAAGCAGCATGATTCAAACCATCGCATTAAAATATTGATTCGGTTTCTTAAGAATTTTACATAAAGATGAGTAGCCGAACGTATTTGCCACCCAGAACATTCGAACGATGCCTTTCTGCGGTCTGATCACCAGTGAAGCAGCAGCACCGACTCTGACTCAACTTGACAAATGAATGATGTTCTCTGCTGTGGGGCGGCTTGTCTGGGGGGCATTGACATTTTCCAATGAAGTCATCATTCACACTCCTATAAATACATCTTTATTGACAGAAAGTCATTAACGTACATGCAGGAGACACGTATGTTCTCGGCTTCAGAGCTTCATTCTGCAAATGTCAGTCTATCATCATTAAGCTGGAAGACAAAGAGAAAGTGATAAGGTCAACTCTGGCAAAGTTGTTCGTTTATCACTGGACTGATAAAGAGAAGAAGAAAAACAAAAGTTTTTCATTGTTTTTCTTTTACAAATACATATCTGAAGAATCAGTAAACAAATTCAATCCTAGATGATGACTAATCAATGCCAATATATCACATTAAGCTATGTGTTATTATTATTATCTATGATCAGAGGTGGGTAGAACTGGTCACATTTACTTGAGTAACTCTTTCGGGGGGAAAAAAAAATTACTTATAGGGGTACGGCACTGAACTTTTTACTTTTACTTGAGTGATATTGTGAAGTATTGTTACTCTTACTTGACTGATTTAGCATTTTACAAAATAGATTTCAGAGATGAGATTAGACTCTTAAGATTTCTGCAACATATAAGATGTTTACATGAATCTGAGCATAATTACTCAGCATTTTCTTATTATTTTGTATTAATAAATTTTTTTTTAGGTTTACTTGTTTATGTATCTATATGAAATTAAAAGCCCATTACTGTCCACCACAGTAAGTAATAATTGTTCCTGTCCCCTGGCTAAATTCCTCTGTTCTGCTAAAGTGTGTTGACAAAAGGAAGACAAAGTCAAAAGTGATATTTTAATCGTTAATTTCTTCCAACTGGCAGTGAGGTTAATGTTTATGGTCACCCAGAGTCATGACTTACAGACATTGTGAGTTGTTGTTTCCAAGGATGTCAAGCACATGGAAATAAAAGAAAAATGAATAAGATGTGGCTACTTGAATGTTGGCACTCATCTAAAAAAGATCAGTGATGTAATCTAAAAAAGATCAGTGATGTAAAGTTTAAGAAAATTGGTCCCTGCTCATTTCCAGTGTCTTTTCCAATAACTAGCCTGTTGTTCATCGCTTTTCCCAACGGAGTCATTCCAAGTTCCACGGCTGTAACAAAAGCAAGACTTTCACCAGACGTGGCGTGATATTTCTCCCTGACAGGTTTAATATAACCCAGATTAAATCTCTCCCACACTCATATTCATCCAAGATTGATGATATGAGCAAGTTCTGAAAGTGCCCGAAACAAATTTACCCTTGTTGAAAGCTTTTCTGGGGCCATGATTAAAATGAATGTTGCCTTCACAGTGACTGGCTCTTTTAACTTTTCTCTGTTGTGAGCGCTGCTATATGAAGTGCCAGAGGTGCGGTGAGGAAGAAGTGATAAATAAGAGATGGATCTTGACAGAAGATGCAGATGAGAGAAAGAAGGAGGAAGGCTGAGGATGGGGAAACTGTGTCTGAATTGCAAGTATGCAAGTGTTTTTGACGGATGATTGTTTTGTGGACTTCTTCTTCATCATCTCTTTCTTCCCTCTTTAGGAGTTCGCTGTTACCCCAATTCTCAACAGATGAGGCACCCTGGTGATGCTTTGTTTGCTTGCTTTCTTCTTTCTTTCTTTCTACATTTTCATCCTACTTATGAATTTAATACATGAGTTTAACAGATGTTTGCTATGTAATTTTTCTTCTTTGGGTTGTAGAAAAGAAAATACCCAAGTTTACAGTTCTCAATACACAGGCCTAGCAATGTCAATGCCAAAGATAATAAAAGATGTTGCCTCTGTTGCACACTAAATAATGAATCAGTGTGATTTGGCAGATTACTTTATTGAACATGATAGTTTACAGACAGACATGAGAGCAACGAGAGTCTGCAAATCAACTAGTCTTACATTGCTGAATTGTTGACTTGCTTCATATGAATAAATATTTTTAACCTGGCTCAATTAACAAATTATTAATAACTTTTGCTCAAAAATCAAATAATTCCACCTTAGTTTACTTATTAGCACACAGCAGCACTATCCTATAAGTCCCAACACTGAGTAAGCTAGCTACCAGCTAGCTGTTACAGCGATGACTAGCTTAATAGAAATAAGTTTTGACAACCTGACTCACGTAATAAAATGTTAATAACTTTTTCAAAATACATATTATTTCACCTTAGCTTACTTCTCCTAGTGCACAATTACTATTCTGTAAATCCCAACATTGAGTAAGCTAGTTACCAGCTTACTAGCTACCAGCTAGCTTACTCAGACTGACAAATATTTAACAACTGCACATTCAGGGATAAAAGCCATCTTTCCTTACATTTGCATGGACTTCTACAATACTTACACAATTACTTTAATCACTAATTTGTATTTTCCTTCAACTATGTGTTTAATGCCACCCTCAGTCTTAATCAGAGGTTGATGAATAATTTCTATAACAAAACAGAACAGTCATCAATTTTAATAAAATAAATACAAAGGGTGTAATTATGTCCAAATATCCATTCCGTCATAGCAAGCTTTAACCTCTTAATTAATGACTAGCTCTATGCCACAATTAATTAAATAAAGTTAGCAGTTGTGTTTTCTGTGAATTGTATGTACAGCTCATCTGGCGCCGAACTCCAGCCACGCTGAAGACTTCCTGTGAACTCGCTGCAGACTGGAGGGACAGTGGTGATACTTTCCAGAAACCAAGGCTTACAGGAAACTCCTTCACTTGTCAAACAGAACTTATTTCCTGAGTGTTTAGTCATTTCGTGGACAGATTTGTCAAGTTACATATGGAGTGTTATGCAAAAGTCGATACAGCATGAAACTTGAAGAAAACCAATATTTTAGACCTGTATTTTTTTAGGGGGCAGAGTTCAGGTAGAACTTGTAACCTTGAGATGTGATGGATTCTGTTTGCATACAAGTAAAGAGAGAAAAAAAAGACTGAAATGGCCCCTGAAGTCGAAGTTATGACTAGGAAAGTCAGATATCCATCATGACTACAAAATCCAATATGGCTGCTGCTTGTATAAAAAGTAGTGATTATAATAGTTATAATTCACTCTATAGGTGATTTGTACACCATTAGTCCCTCATATAAAAAAGGTTTGTGTGTTTGTCATACATATTTGGGCATGTTGATATTAAATATCAGCTTTTCAGTCTATTACATTCATGCAATAGAAAGACTAAACAAAATCTATTTCGCAAAATCTTTGGTTCAGTTTCTTAGATATTTGTTTTGATCTCATATTTATTCAAAATTGTAATATTTTAAGCCATTGTAATTGCTAGTTTGTTTCTTCTTTAGACCTTTGCAGCCCTTTGAGATCTCAAGATAAAAAGGGCATTATAAATAAAATGTATTATTATTAGTAGTAGTAGTAGAATAAATGAACAATAAAAACTGATGAAAGCAGCTTTAATACTTTTCTTTAATATGTCACAAAAAATGCAAGCGTGAAGATTTCTGCAATCTTTTCATCTTTGTTTAATAATTGATGACATGTCAAACTTTCCTTAGGGGTTTCTTCAAGCTTTGTAAGATTTATGCAATTTTTTAAACCTGTCAAAGTGTACTTCCACATAAAGGGGCCTACGATATGTTTACCATGGCTGCAGGTCATATAAGCAGTTCACTGGAGGACACAGCCAGAATACAGAGCAAAGAGTTATTTTTAATATATGCTAACGTATGACTTTAATTAGTTGTGCGTGTAATGTGAACTCGTGAAGCGGCGCCTTGTTCCGTACTCCATTAACACTCTAATTATCTTCTCAGATGGTTTTTAGGATTCTCTGCAGGTTGACTTCACCCAGTGAACAGTGTGAAATCAGTTCAAATAATCTGTGAGAGCTCCATGTTGCAGTGCAACGTTTGTTGACTGCATTTGTTAGCAAACCAGCGTGGTTGCTTGTCAGAAGCAACCACGTTGACGTGAGCTGCTCTTCCAATAAAAATGTATGTAAAACGTCATCAATGTTCCACTTATGTCGAAAAAACATAATTTTACAATTTAATAAATTTGTTTATGCGGTGTTGTTAGCCATCATCCTCCAACTGCTTCCTGTCGTCTCCTTCATTGTGGTTTACGCCAGTGGCAACATCGGGATGTTGACTATGTGACTTGTGTGAAGCGTAAAACGTGTTTCCATTGTAGTTTTGCGAAATAAATCAGTTTTAATACAGCTGAAAAACCACACCAAAAACTGCTCCAAGACTTTTTTTTTTTAAATCAGAAAACGAGTTGTTTCAAAATTGATGTGTTTCCATTTAGCAAATTCATTTCCGAAAGGTCAAATTGCGCAATGATGGAGAAGCAGCTATAGATTCGAGGTGTTTCATATCAACAGTCCCTAGTGACTCCAGCAGTAATCGTAGGTTTTCTGTCTTTTTATCTTCCTTTTTGTGTGTCTGTAGATGGTTTTGACAAGAAAATGTAGACTACTTGCCGTCCCTCCTAGTTTCCGTTGCGCTCCGAGCCGAGTCTGTTTCCTTCCTTTGTATTTTATCTCACTGTAGAAAACGTCTCCCAGAAGGATATTTACAGATAGAGAAGAAGGCACGACACGAGATGAAGTCAACATTACCGTGGGATCTAAATCATGAATTCAAAGAGCTTTCAGCATGGCGAGCAGACGGTTTACTCTCAGCCATTATGTGAAGAAATGGTAAATCTGCTGAGCTTTGGCCTCAGTAAATAGTGTAGTCATTCTCCGACATTTTCAGAGTCAATCCCGACACCTCATTGCTGCCAATATGCCAACTGGAGTGGAATGGTGGGAGAAATGACTTCATAAACGTCACTTTCTTTTCTTTTTTTTTTTTTTTGATTTTTTGAAAAACATAAATAAGAAACTCAATTATAACAACATCCAACTGAAACAGCTGACAAATGTTACATTTAGTCAAATGTCGTCATTGAAATCATCAAGAATATCCATCAGTAAGTGTATGGATCTATTTTTCACCTGTTTTTTACTCAAAGGCAGCTCTAATAAAGTCAGGGTTGTAGCCTTGAGTTAAAGGAAATCAGTGTTTCTGCAGTTTTTCTGGTTTTTAAAAGTTTGTTCCAGATTTGTGTAGATTCGGTGTCAAACTCAGTTTCAATTTGGGCCAAAATCTGAATGTTCTTGAAGGGCCGGTTGTGCCAAAATGTATTGATAAAACTATTAAACTGTTAACAATATTAATAAACAGCTGTCCTTACAGGATTTTGTGATTGTTTTTGTGTTTTTTATAATCAAAACGCATATATTGTGATGCCAATTAAGAAACATATGTTAGTAATTTTGTGATATTTGTCCTAATGTTTGATGTCAAATGTGGCTTTTCATTAATCGCTGTATTGATCACAGACTATAACTTCACATCGAGTAAGGCTGAGGCAGCAGTCAGTTAAACCCAATGTTTTTGACCAATTTTGAGAAAAAATTGTTGGAAAATCGGAAGAAATGTGGGAATTTGTTGATTTTGTGTAAATTTTAAGGATTTGTGAAAATCTGGAGGGACTTATTGATGTAACTTGGAGTCTACAGGGCCACATAAAAAGCTACAGTGGGCCAGATTTGGTCCCCAAGCCTCGAGTTTGACATGTGGTATAGATCAGTCAAACGGTCGCATATAAGATTTCTGTTCTTTAATTCCCTTTTTTAAACTATTTATTTCATTCTCTTTTTTGATAACAATGGTTCAATTTCTGTTTACGACTAGTGACCCTTCTGGTTCCTGGTGGGTAGTTTGTTTGATGAGGTCGCCACTGTAACACAGAACAGCAGTGCGTACCGCGACAGACTTGATCCGAATGATTTGGTCCATTTTTTTCTTCCCATTTTTTTTGTGGAGCTGGAACAATTTCCATGTAAAGTGAAGACATTTCAAAAACTTTCTTTACTATATCCATAATGAAACTTCGAGCACACTGTTCTTTCCAGTGACTCAGTTTTATTAAAGAGAAACGCCTCATACGTTCAACATTCACCACAATAAATCTGAAATCTGTGGTTATGCTGTGAAAAGTTGGATTATTGTAAAAGTCACGCTGCATAAAAACTGCAGCTCCCATTGCTTTGAGCTGCTGTGTGTCAGTTTAAAGCCACGGTGCATGAATACATTAATGGGACCTGCATGGAAAGCTTGTACATTAGGTTTATGTCATTTTCCCAGTTAAACAAAAAGTTTGTATAACCTCCAAGGTGCTGAGTGGGTTCTGTAATCCTCAAAGCCATTACAATACTACTTAAACCCCTAAAGTGTGGAGGGAAATCAGTGGTTGAAACAAAAGATTAATTTTCAGGGTTGTTTTTTTTTTCTCCTTTTTTTTTAATAAAGTTGCATTATTTTGATGCACTGTTGAAAACAAGGTGGCTGCTTCCTGCCTGGCTAAGCAGCTGAGTGACTGATTAAGTGACCCGGTGCCGAGTTAAAGCCCAGAAATCCTGCTGCTATGAGTGACGTGTTGACAGCGTTGTAAATGAAATCCAGCATTTTTCCACCTGCATGCCACTTGGGTGATGTGTCACAACGTTTCTTTTTTTAATGAGATCTGCATTTAGAGAGAGAAATATTACAGGTCTTCTAATGATGCTTTTTTGTTGTCCATATCAAATATTTCAAATCATCAAACACAAACTTTTTGTGACTATGTTCAGTTTATCTGCTCAGTAATAAACTAAAAAAAATTGACCATCTTATTGCAATCAGCAAAAAGAGAAAGTGGATCAGTAAATGGATCATTAGCTGTACAACAGACCTGCGCTAATCGATATAGCGCTGAAGAAATACTTCGGGATATTTTATTCTTAAAATGTACATCAACATATAGGATGACTTATTTTCCAAGACAATGTTATGATTATCTTTCTGCATAATTGTTATAATTTAGATAAAAGATTATAAGTAGAAAATTGTGTGTTGGACTCACAGGACTGTTAGCCAACAGCTATTGCCAAATGCGCCCTCTGCTGGACTCATCACAGACAAAGAAGCCTGCTAGTTTTATAACAATCACATCTTTTATGAGATAAAGGATATTATTGGACTATGCAAAACTATATACCATGTGTTATGGTTTCCCATCATCTCTGACTAATTTTGTTATCACTGCAGAAGAAAAACAAACCGTTCCTTATCATAATGCTGCAACCACCATGTTAAACCAAGGAGATGATGTGTTCACTTTAATGTGCAGGGTGTAGTTTCTGTTTCAAACATAAAGACTAAAGCACCTTCTTCTTCTTCTTCTTGTTCTTCTTCTTGTTCTTGTCTTTCTTCTTCTTCTTCTTCCTTTTGCTTACGACAAACTTTACGCTTACCTTGGAAAAATGAAAATGAAAACACTGTAGAATATTTATATCTCCTAACCCTCTGTAACCTTTCACCCCAAACCTGGCAGAAAATCCTCTACATACTTTATTCATCAGTGATATTCCTCCCTGCTCCAGAAAGCAGCCCAGTATGACCTGGTTGTGTTATTACCTTAGCAACAAGCTGCCTCAGATCAAGCTTTGTATTCTGATATGTGTGTGTGTGTGTGCGTGTGTGTGTGTGTGTGTGCGTGTGTGTGTATGTGTGTAGAGGACAGAGAAAACCTTGAACTGCTTTACTTCCAGAAGATCCCGCTCCATGTGCATGTATTTCAGTAGCACGTATGCGTGTGTGTGCGCATGTGTGTATGAATATAGATTTTGGCTCCAGAACGCAGCTCCCACATTCCTTGTGACCTGTATTTGCTTCACACAACAAATATCGGATTACACTTCCACGTGCCTGTTGCAGTACAAAAGGCTCAATAAGCGCTGCTCCTCCAGGCTTACTGTAATTGTTTCAGTTATGGTTAATTAGCTTCTGTACTCAGAGGATTCAATCTCATATCGATATAGGGAGAGGGAAAAAAAAAAAAAAAAACAAGTGTGCTGACCCACAGGTGCCTTTAAATTAAAGAAGCATACACTTAAAGAAATAATGAGCTGACATGAAGCCTGCTTGTATTTATCACTTATTAATAAATGGAATAATAGGTTTAATTACTTCAGAAAATAACATGTTCACTGTGAAGACTGGCACCTTCTGTAACCACAGCTCGTATTATTGTTTGGCTGATTTACCAATGAACAGAAAATGCTTATATCAGAAATCTGTCCTGCAGGATGACAGTTTGATCGTCACAGTGAAAATATATTTTTTTCAGTTTAATATGCGTAGATGGCTATAGCTTCTGTCAGATTGTCTCAGGACAACGTGGCTACAGTTCCTGTCTAATAGCAGGACTCATTTTTTATTTAGCACTTCTGCTAAATTTGAAAATGCTTAGCGTGCTTAGCTTCCCCTAAGTTCTTTTTTCCAAATAAATTCTTAAGCGTTAATTTACTTAAGTGTGGCTACAATGTCATAGCGTACCACCATCAGCATGTCAGTGGAGCCGTGGCTACAATTTAACACGAACAGCAGAACTCATTTTTTTCATTTTTAACTTTCAAAACATTTAGCGAGCTTAGCCTCCCCTAAAGAAAGCTACCCTGGTAAGCTATCACCATGATGGCAGCACATCACCATCATCATGTGAAAGGCAGTTGTGGCTACAATTTAATGCTAACAGCAGAGCTCATTTTTTGTTTTGCACTTTTACTAACTTTGATAATGTTTAGCTTCCATAAAATAATTTTTCAAGCACTAACCTACTTGGTTGTTTTGTAAATTTCAGTGGAAAAACGTTCAATCTCACTCGCCAGTAATCATTCTGATGATGTTCCAATACATTTACGTATCAGCTACCATTCATGGTGGCCAGTAACACAGACAAAAACCAGTAGTGGGTACAATCTGCTAATGCGCTAATAGCTGAGCAAGAATTATGTGACAGTTTCGATGTTGTCATATCTATGCATGGCAGTAGCTCATCATCAGACTGGACAAACCTCCATAAATGTGAGGATTTGGGTTTTCACTGTGTTTATTTTGGCTTCTGTTCCTTGTGAGTCTCTGTGTTGTCCTGCCAGCACGATTGTTCCCAGGTGTGTCTCGTTCCCTTGATATTTAAGTCCACCTGTTGTCTCTGTCTCTTGTCGGCTCCTCGACGTCAGTCGTCACAGTAGAACTGGTTAAGTCCTGTGTCGGCGTCAGCTCTCGTTTTTCAGTCCTCTATCAGTTGCTACCGGTAATTAGCTGTGTGCTATTCTCTCTGCCGTGCCGCCTGCATTGGACTATTTGAGCTTCTCCTTATTAAATCATCATCATCTTCATCATCTGGGTTTCAGCGTTCATCCTCACCACCACAAACCATACAAATCATGACAATAAAGTTAAGTTTTAATCAGTGGTGCACAGAGAATCTGACCAAGTTTTACTCAATATGTGGTCGAGAGGAGTGAGTTGGCTGAAGATGTTGTAGCTGAAGTAACATCAACGCTTTTCAAAAAATATTTATCAGACATAAACAGCTCTGGTAAAGGTAGTGCTGACAGAACCATCTGTAATATGAGAATTCAGGAGGAACACTGGTGGTTTGATCTGTTAAATAGATCAGCGCTAGAAGAGCTCTGATAGAAAAGGTTAGATATCACTTTTGTGTTTAACATTTTAATGCAACACTATGCAGAGTGCATAAGTACCCTGAATAATCCACCAGCTCTTTGGCTGAATAGGAAAACAACTTTTTGAGACACTCCAGTATGAAAAAAACATGTTTAAAATCTAAATTATTGTATTTGCCTCTAAATATTTTTTTTTTTTGTAAACATAAATTCCAATGTTGTCTAGGAAAATTAAGGACAAAGAGGGAAAGAATCCAAGCTCAATTTTAACCAAACCAACACAAGAAAAAGAAATCCTAAAAAAAATACAAAAATGAAACATCTGATTAGAACGATGGTATCTTTTTACAATCTGAAAATTGTAAAAAGAAAAGCAAAGTAATTGAAGAAATAATATGAAGAATAACCAAAAGCAGCTCTTTATTAAGCAGCTAACAGACATATTTTTTAATTACAGGCCTGTGTCTTTGCGACTGCAGCTCTTCAATATTACTAGAGTATTTGAAGGGAAAAAAAACAAAAAACAAATCTGATTTCTTTATGTACCTAGAACTCTTGTAAGGCCACACAATCTCCACTGCAGTGACTTCCAAATGCACCTTGGAGACTATTTTTCACAAACGAATAAAGAAGCCCTTCTTCTCTTCAGTCTTTTTGTGCATTCTCGTGGGATTTACACAAATGTTCAGCAGCCATGGAAGAAGCTCTTCTAAAACGCTGCCAAATCTCCTTTGAGGAGTGAAACATGTAGCCTTTGAGAAGGGGAATAATTCCAATGTGGAAACAGTTACAGAGAAAACATCCCAGTAACAGCAAGAAAATAGGATTCAAAGCAAAAGCAACTGTCCAGCCAGATCAAATCCCAGTACAATGAGTTTTGTGACTGTAAGGTAACGAAAATGTGGAAAGTATAGGTGTGCTGATTGAGTGGCCACCGACACATAGTCGGCCAGTTTCCGTGAAAAAGTGTATGATCAGTGATCGCCGTCTCTTGCTGCTGATCACCAGAACCGATCACCTGCATCTCACTTCGCAGCCTGCCTGTACAGCTGATCTAATCTTTTCTTCGCACTGTGTAAGCGCGCCACAACAAATCCTATGTAGTATGGAACTTCACCGCTCTGAGAGTGAATGGGGAAGTTTGTGTGTTGAGATGCAGAAAAACCTCGGGGGTGAAGCACGTCAGAATGCATCAACATAACCAATCTAATGTGATATTTAAAAAACAAACACTTGACAGAGTTTGGTTACATCAAGGCTCACTGCAGGAAAAAAAAAGACGTACAAGGCGGCCAGATAGCAGGTGAAGCAACTACCAACATTCACCTGGAAGAGCATCATTGTCAGAAAGCAGATAACTTGAAAAATAATTCAAGTCTTCGAGCTGGAGGTGTAAGACGCTGGCTCTGCTCTCACTGTTGGATCGCCGCTACGAGCTACTGGTAGTAATGTTTTACATACGCAGTGCCGTTTCTGCTCCACCGCAGTGAACTCTTCACACTGAACGTCTGCAGCATGAAATTTAAACAAAAAAATATTTTACATGTATTAATACTTTCGCTATGTTTTCACATAAAACAGAAAATCTCAGAAAAAAAAATCAATCTGTGTTCTGCAGAATTACTCTGCTCTGTCAGAAACAGCCAATCAGAACCAGGATTAGTCAGCTAGTCATTCTCTCAGGAAGTTTTGATTCAGTAACTTTTGATGCAGCCTGCATTTGACTTTGAATGTTTCCTCTTTTTCTTGACATTATTTGATATAGGCAGTGTTGTTAGATATATTTGACTCATGTATAATTTATGGTACTTAGAACATTACTGTTAAATATTATTTTACTGATTTCAGGTTTTTCAGTTGTCCTTTAAAATGAATAGCTGTGGTATTGTGCCTGCAAGTATTTTGCATGTTTATGTCTAAATTAGGTGAATTTATTAACTGATCGTTTTTCTGCAAGGTCACATTGTAGCAATTATAACCTAATGCGAAAAATAGACAGCCAGTCCAGGTGATCGGCAGTGATCGGCCCGCATGGATGATCGGAATCAGCAGCAAAAATCCTCATTGGAGCATCCCTAGTGGAAAGGTTCAAGTCCTTGTGTATTTTAAGCTGTAGTTTATTTTAACCTTCTTAATAATTCATTGTTCAATCTAAGTGACTTTAAAAGCTTTCAATTTTTTAACTCAGAGGTCTGACAGTTATGCTATTCAGTCACTTCAAAGGTAGTGAATATTTATTCAACCACTTGTTTTATGTTTCTACAAAATTATTTGTTCCAATTTAGTAAAAATCAGTTTTCACATTCAGCTTATGTTGATTGTGTCAAAAAAAAAAAGCAATAGAAAGAATACATAAAATATTCAGGGGGGTGAATACTTAGGCACCGTAAGTAGCACTCCACAGAGACCAAATGCCGCATCCCAACTCTCTCAGTGGAGCCGAGTGAGACGATCACCTAAATGTGGGTGAAGGTTCTGGCAGAGATCCATAATGACTACCACTGAAAATTCAAACTTGACTTGATAAACTAGCTTAATTAAAAAAATTCTGTTCCGTCCAGAAAATGTTCACTTCCTGAGCACACAGAGAAAGACAAATCAGCTCTCTATACATATCTTTGTCTTGTTGAAATCCAAAATGCAGTTTGTTTCACTTTATCTTTCCCTTAGGTCTTTCAAAGCATTAGGTTTACAGCAACAACATTTTATAGTGCCTACGGAACCTAAGATGGTGGCATTTATTCAGCTTTCCAAATCTCCAAAGTACCTTTGTGACAGTTTTGACGGTTTATTTTTTTTTAAAGGAGTGTCATGCAGTTATCCCTTCTGACAATTAGGATTTACAAAGTTAGTGTACCCTTGTTTGTCTGCATAATCTGTCATACAAGGAACATACACTTAAAGGTGTAGACCCTTAAATTCCAATGACAAAAAATATATTTTTTCTTTACACACAAAAAAGATCATCCACATAATAGTTTTTCAGTCTTGTATTCTCATAATGTTCATGAATACAACACAAATTTCCAAAAGAAACATAAATGTATTTCTTTCCAAGAGTTCACAGGTCAGGTGCAGGTTGCCATACAAAGCTTGCCCCACATCAAGAGCTAGCAAGAGAGACACATTTTTAATTTTATTTATTGTTTTGCTATTTTTTGCCATAACAAAATAAGAATTAATGTTAGAACCTTCAAACAATATTGGAGACCATAATCTAATTTTGTGCATAGGAATGTGGGCAATATGCTGTTTTGTCTTTTTGCGCTGTAATCTGTTAGCAAACAGTTAACAGATTGCTGGAAATATACAATTGTTAGTAAAATATTAAAACAAAACATTATATAAACCTATTGCACTGTGTTCTTGATCATCAAATCTGTTAATACTGATATTCCACAAAACAGGATTTCACAAGGAATACACTTTATAATAGATTTATTCTTAATTTTTATTCCCTTCGATATAGAATGGGATGCTACAATTAGAGGTATGTGTCGGTTATTAAATCTGTAAATCTGTCATAATATGAAATACAGCAGCAGTAAAAAGGGAATATAAACTGGAACAACAACTAAAAGTGCTGCTGTCGATATGTTGACTTGCCAAAGGGTAAACACCAGGCGTTAGGATTGGCAATGCACCACAAAATGCCAACAGCTTTTTGTCTTTTCCCTCATTAAATCCACACTGCAGTGATCCCATGTCAGCTTCAGCCACCCACTGCCAAACACAAATACTGATAACACGCTTTTCTATCTTAAGCAGAACTTCCATTCATTTAATTTTTATTAACCTAACCCTAACTCTTACTCTGAACCTAAACATTGCTAATCCATGATTAGCCCTAACCCTGACCTAAATGTAATTCACACCTTAGTCCTAAA
>NW_015116024.1:52661-54840 GCF_001443285.1 Poecilia latipinna
GCCACAGCTAGCATCCGAGCTGGACGTCTCGGAGCGGCAGCCACCGGCCCCAGAATCGCCGGGGGAGGACGGAGATGTCTCCTCTTCTCCGGGGACACCGCAGCGGACCGCTCCGGAGCCACTTTCCGGTAGGGATTCTCCGCCTCGCTCCCCCAGACCTGGTTCTCTGCCCTCCTCGCCGCCTCCTGGTTCCAACGCCTCTTCTCCTCCTCCTCCTGGTCCCATTGCCAGCTTTTCTCCTCCTCCTGGTCCTCCTGGTCCTCCTGGTCCTCCTGGTCCTCCTGGTCCTGCCCCCCCCGCCGGCTCTCCCCCTCCTGGTCCTGCTTCCACCCCTGGCTCTCCTGCTCCTGCCGGGACGGCGACGAGCGACTCTGACCCTCCGGCCAGCTCCAGCAGCACCAGGGCGGTGCGAGGGCTTGTCCTGCTGTCCTTTGCCCCTCTCGTCTTCCCCGCAGCCGTGGAGAGCTACTTGGAGGAGAACAACACACACCTGAGGGGCGCGCTGTCCACCCCACAGCACCGCATGAATGCACGCGCCAAGCTGGGCCGGATCCGGACCCTTCTCTCCTTCGTTGCCCGGGGGAAACCTCTCAACGCCGCCTGGGCGTTCATGCATGACCGGGAGAAGATCCCCGCCTTCCCACAAGCCCTGAAGGACAAGCGGAGGACCATAACAACCGTCAAGGTCTACCTGGTGAACTTCTCACAGTTCATGGACTACTTCTCCGAGACTCCGCCGAGAGGATCCAGGCTGACCAGGAGACAGATCAGGGCGGTGGGCAGGGCGGTCAGAGCGGACCTCGAGCAGATCGGAACCGAGATAACGCTCCACCAGATCTCCGTTAAGCGCTCCAAGGCGAAGCGGTCCATCACTAGGAAGCCCCTGCGGAAGTGCCAGAGCCTGGCCACGGCGACCATCCCTGTCCTGCTGGGGAAGCTGGAGGCAGAAACACCGAACGTCCAGCTCCGCCACAGGCTCTACGGCTACCTGGCCTGCTACCTGTCTGCTATCTTCGGCCACCGGCCTGGCGTGCTGACCAACATGACGGTGGAGGAGCTCCAGGAGGCGATAGAGGATGCTGAGGAAGGCAGCCCAGGCTTTGTAATCAATGTAAGTGGATGTATGAGAACCAGGGGCATGGAGCTCGGGGCAGAGAAGCATGTTCCCTGAGCTCCATGCTCCTGGAGCTCACGATCTCATCCCTTCTCAGTTGAGGAACCTCAAGACCAACAGGGCCTTCGGAGCTGCCCAGCTGTTCCTGACCCACGCGGAGTTCACCTGGTTCGTCCGCTGGCTGTCGATCCGGAGCACGCTGAACCCACCGTGCAAGTTCCTGCTGTTCAGCAGCAACCAGAAGCGGATCGCCAAGCTGACGCGGTTCTCCCAGTGTGCCTGGACGGAGATGGGGCTCCCAGGCCGGCCGACCATGACTGATTTCCGCAGCGCAGTAGCTACACACGTGGGTACCACATTCCTCTTAGTCAGAGCAAAGCACCAGGTTTTTTTTAACCATTTTATTCTGTTTTACAGGCAAGGGATGCACACAGCAGCGAGGTCAGAGGACAACTCGCCCGGGTCATGTGCCACGACACCAGGACTGCAGACAGGTTCTATGCCAACCAGCTCACTGCGGAACAACTGGCGGACATCAGAAGCAAGTTTGACAGGGCTACAGCGCCACAATCTTCCTCTCCAGGCTCCGGGGATAGTAGCCCACCCCTCCCCCGCCAAGGTAACTCTTCTTCGGACCTGGAATCCTCTACCAGCCCCCCGGGAGATTCGGAGAGAGAGACGGAGCAAACCAGTTAAAAAAAAGTTCAATAAAGAAATTAAATGTGAAACAACCGCATCTCTTTAATTACCTGGGCTGGGGGAGGGTAGGTTGGGGTAGCTCCAGGCCCTGACCTCCAGGAAGAGAACCGGGCATGGAGATCCAGGCCCTGACCTCCAGGAAGAGAACAGGGCATGGAGATCCAGGCCCTGACCTCCAGGAATAGAACAGGGCATGGAGATCCAGCCCGTGACCTCCAGGAAGAAAACAGGGCATGGAGCTCCAGCCCCTGACCTCCAGGAAGAGAACAGGGCATGGAGATCCAGCCCCTGACCTCCAGGAAGAGAACAGGGCATGGAGATCCAGCCCCTGACCTCCAGGAAGAAAACAGGGCATGGAGCTCCAGC
>NW_015116025.1:0-36521 GCF_001443285.1 Poecilia latipinna
AATAAAAATTACATAATGCAATTTTAAATGTCCATTTATAACCACACATGCCTATTGTACTCAAAGCTGAGTTTCTAAGCATAAGTATATGATTTTTTTTTTGTACCGTTTCCCTTGATCAATGGCCCCTGCCTGTGCTTCAGCTGCCTTGCAATTACACCTGTCTGCGACATCTGAGGGTTTAAAAGATCAAACACTGTCTCAATCCTCTCACAAGGAACAGATCTAAGAGTCAGACATTGCAGTAAAAGGTCACTTGCTGTGTTTGGATGCTACACAATAGTTTCCTTTTTTTGGTTCCTTTTTATCTGTTTGCCTCCCTTTTCTGTTTAGTCCCTTACTCCCATGTGCGGCGAATGATCCTGTAAAATGTCACTCGCTCTAAGAAGTGATTATTGAGCAGAGGACAGCAGGTGGGATAGGTTGACAAGCAAGCAACCAAGCAAAAAAAGAATCTTTATTATGGTTGTGATCAATCTCAAGCATATAATATAAAGGTTTTCAGTGTAGTCAATGTTGTGTGAAACATAGAGAAACACCATATGGCTATTATATAACACCACCAATTAAACAGGTGGAGGTGATTAAAATCCTTGTAAGAAAATGGCGTGCATAGATTAAAAGAAAAGAGTGGAAGTTACCATCATGTTCTATCTAATACATATTCTTGTCAGCATACATATATGTAAGACAAAAAACAGAAGCACTGATCCAGGAGTACTTTCTACGTTGAAGAAAAGTAACACGTTAATGGCAATAATAGCTTTTTAGTGGTTTCATCTATAACAGAAACACAAATATGAAGATAGACCTGATTGCTGATTGTCGTTTGGTCCTGTACCGTTTTGTGGCTGAGCCGGATCACACTTTGATGGACAAACAGAGGACTGACTAAATAATAGTAGTGTAGAAGATGACCAGCATTTAATGTCGAAGTTTGTACTTAAAGTACTTCAAGAATTATGAGGTCCGCTGGCCCTTCTTCTGAACCATGTCTGTGTGCAAGAACCATCTCAGGTGAGGGAAATGGTGGTTCCTATAGCAACCAGATGCTATCCACAGCAGACTCAGTGTGGTTGAGGAGGGTTGTGTAAGGAAACATGGATATTGTTTTCTGTAAGTCCAATTTGAGCTCCAGGTGGTTCCGACCGTACTAATGGACCACCTCATCCACCTCCTGTCTATATTCACTCATCAATTTCCTGGATTGGACTATCACAGTGGTGCCGTCGGTGAACTTAAGGAGTTTTGTGAATGGATCTGCTTGGTGCGGTCATTTCTGTACAAAGAAAAGAAGAGTGGTGAGAGACCACACACCTGTGGGTCACCAGTGCTGATGGATCTTGTGTTTGTAAAGATGCTCCCCAGCAACTACTGCTCCTGTTAGGTTCTGGTAGATGACCACATACATTACGATGACAGACCTGTAATCTCGGCTCTCAGACAGAAGATGAAGAAAAACCATGAGCTCCTGGAGCTTTCCTTCCTGCTATTTTCTATTTTCTGCAACAACTTCCTTTTCACCGGGTCAAACATGAGTTGACAGGACATTTGACTGATGTCAGTGACATTCAATTTCTACAGTGAAAATGTATAATTTCCCAAGAAACATCTGACATTGCTGGATTCCAGGAGCAATAAAGTAGTATCGAAACGGTTCAAAGTTCCATTTTGCAGGAATTGTACTACATTTTTAGTTTTTACACATAAAACAAAAGTTCCATTCAGACAAACTTCTTTGTTACTATTAACGCACACATACACGAACGCACACACTCGAATGTAATTGATTGCATCAAGCCCCAAATGGGCAATTTTAGTATATTATATACATTGTTGTTGAATATAATGAATGTCAACTGGAGCAGCAGACAGCTGGGTTGAATAAGCAATGTGGCCAGCTGGTACAAATATGTAATAGCTGACAGATCTGATTTATCATAATTCTCAACATTTTGTGACCCTCATCAAAATCACGAGCAGAGTGGCTCTTAAAAAACTCTCCATTACTTAGTGACCCACAAAAAACACGGTTTGTACGGAGCAACAATAAAAAATATCAGAGCAAGCTGTTCACTTATGCTTAAGGATTATCTTCCTGGAGAGTAATTCATCACTGTGGTTTCATGTGCTATGATCTGTTTATGAACCACATCTGCTCAGAGGACTATTAACAGGATTTTTTGTTGTGATCATGCCCACAGACACCCACCCAAGCAAACATTAGCTCAATCATCCAATGAGGTGCAATTCTTATACCCGTTCTGCCTGCTTTATTTTTAGACAGTGGCTACAAAATCAACGAAGGACAAACTCGTTTACGGGTTATCTATGCTTAACTTTATTGTTTTGATTTGAGTTCAGTCTTAAGGCTTCGTGTCACTTTCACAGAAAAAGAAAACTAAACAAGGACTTCCCAATGGTGTTTCATGTTTCCCTACTGACACTGGTTTGAAAAAGGGCAATTTTACAGAGAAGACAGACAGCCAAGTTTCATTAGATTCCCAAGTCTAAGGAATTTTAAAGATCAAAATACTAGCATAGCTAGAATTAGGTAAATGTTTTTGTTCGGTACAAAGTAGAGTTTGCAGCTACGAGGTTTTTCGTTTAGCTTATTTTAATGTTTACCTGTATGATGTAGCACTGGAGACGTTTCTTAGCCCCTCTTAGGTTAAGAGAAGGAGACGAGGGACAGGTGCAATAGGTGTTGCACATGGCAGCGCTCTGAGGAAACAACACAGACGATGGAATTTCATGAAGAGCATATTGCATTTCAGCACAGTATGCATTATGTCCTATTGTGCAACTCTAAGTATCACAACGTTATATTTTCGGAAACAACTATATAACTTGCTCTGTGTTACTATTGCAACAACCAAACCAAGACAAGACAGCAGACGACAAATGAGATACAGGTTCAAAAGATGGAAGGAAAAAGTCAAAGTAAAGACACAGTAAATAATATGGGACCAGAGGGAGTGGGTAAAGTGGGAAACCCAATCCGAGTTGATGGGGTTCCACAGCACAGCTGCAAAATCAATTTGACTGGTGGTGCTTCTGCTGTGAATGAGAGGCAAAGATGATGGACCAAGTAAGTGGAGAAGGCAGAGGAGAAGGAGAGCGGGATGACTGAACAAGGATGAAGCTCTGACGTTAATAAGACGGTGGCAATAAAGAAGGGAATATGGTAAGAAGGATTGAGGGGGAAAGAATGAAGCGAGGTCATATTGGGGACAAAACAGAGAGAACACCAATGCACTGCATGCAGGTCATGCAATGTAGCATACACAAACATATAGTGTTTACTTGCTGACATCAATGAGGACAGCTTTGACTTGTACTACCAAAAGATAAAATGTGCCCTGTACAGACAGTATGCAGCTACTATACCAGGTACAATTTCAAAACAGAGTAATAAAATATTGCTGAGAAAATAAAGTTTAGGCCAATCTCGTATGGCTATCAAACTGAAATGAGGCAGTAAACAAAACAAAAAGTGTTCACTCCATTACTTTTTTGTTCCGCTTATTAAATAAAAGCGAGAAGAGAAATGGCTGTGTTTCTTTAATGTGGTTACTTTAACATAGTAAAGGCAATTCTGAGCCCTATATTACCTTGTCCTGTCTACACAGAACCTCAGAGTAATGTTTTAAAGTGTCCTCTGCACACTTCATCTACTGACTTTAATGTTAATACATGGACTGCTGAGGATGTACATTCAGGAAAATTTAGTTTTACACGGTATCAATGGGGTTAATCATGCTTATTGCCTTTTCTGGTGGATGAAACAAACCCCCATGTAGTTCTTATCCTGTTGGCATAAAACCCTATAGATTTACAAGAGTAGCACTTGAATTAATTAACTCCACAGCTTATTAGCTAATTGGAAGAGGAGGAACAATGATGACCCACATTTTGATATCAGCAGGTACCAGGGTGGCTTGCCATCTCTCACACCGTCTCTGGCTGTGTTTGAATGTGCTAATATTTTCATAAGTTATGGTTTTATTATCCAGGTGGGCTGCAAAGGAGCTGCTTTGCCTTGCAAATGTGCTAAAAAGTACCCCTTGAAAGTTTTAACATGTTATTACATTAAAGCAACAAACATTATAGTTTGCCATTATAGGGCAACAATTATGCCCTATTTCATGTGAAAAATAGGGCATAATTGTTGAGTGGAAAATCATTTTTGAAATAAATAGGGCAACGTACTTAGATGCGGCAAATTTTTATCTATTTAATAGTGGGTACCATAATCCCCTCTGATGTTAGCATTTTTTTTTTTTTACACAATACTTTAAACATTATAAATAAGAATTTATCAGTGGAAAAAAAAAAAAAACATACAGCTGCTGCTGTGATAGTTACAACTTCTGAAGGTGGGCAGTGATATGTCTGACAGTAACGACTCTAATGATTCTGATCATGCAGATTGTGAGCTTTGGGCTTTGAGACCAACTGCAGGAAATTGTAGGGCTACTGTTTATAACCAGTAACACATAATTCACCTGGGGAAATAAAAGTTAAACATAAAATAAATTCCTTTACTTTTTGTTGTTGAGCAAAGGCCACTTCAGAGTGGCATGGGAAATTAAAATATTTATTCAGGTGTGTTTTTGATGAGGGAATAATATTACAACGTGATGTAAAGCTAAACAATAGTAAGTTTTGCACAACACAGCCCATTATTAGGTACATTGGTCTTGAGTTGGGACCATAAATAGTGCATTTTTTTTCCACTGTGGTAAAAAGTTACATGTATTTGTCTGCTTGATGTGTAGATAAGACGATGTGGGTCCAACGATCCGCTTGTTGAACATCATTTCAACCAAAAGAAAATAAAATGCAGTTGAATTTGTCATTATTATACTGTAAAAACTTTTGGGTAAGAATAGATTATGATGGGAATTTTTTTACTCCATGTGTCAAAATTACAGACATCGAGAAAGTTTAGCTCTCCTCTTGCAGAGTTCTGGAAGATGACTGGTCTCTTTCCCTCCCTGCAGCCAATGCACCAATTAACAGCTGACTTCAAACAATCACTCCAGGGAGTGAGGTGGGACTGGGCCCTGCAGTGCAAAACGGACTTAAATGCACCGAGGGAGAACAGGAGCCAGAGTTCATCCATGGTCCTTAACATAAAGTTTGTGCATTTGAGGCAACAGTGTGTGTCGGTGTAGTTTAGTGCTTTCCCTCAGCCGCCACATCCTTATTGTATTATGAAGGGTGCTACTTCCAGAATGGAACTCCTTATTTTCTCATTGCAGCTGACAGCCTCAGCCAAGAGGCTGCTATTTTTGAAAAGGAGTGGGTGACTGTGGAGATAATAAATGAGCACACACAGAAAGAAACACGTGCACACACTTTCACCCATTTAAAAGAGACACAAAAACGTGCAGGCAAATAATACATTTGAACAAAAACAAATGCATCCAAACAGTTTATTTAGAAACTGTTTTAAACACAGTATTGCTTTAGGATAAGTAATATTCCGAATATGCATTTTAAACATTAACACCAACATTCACTCACACTCCTGCATACTCTATTGTAAACTGTTTTGATTTTCTGTCTTGTCTTACAAAACAAGACGGACAAGACGGTCAATCTAATGCCATTAAATACATATCCTCTTAAACATAAAGGGTGTTTGTCTCTATCAAATAATTTGGTCAATTTTCCATTTTTTTGTATGCTTCTTTGCCTTTATTTTACTATGCCAGTTGTTGCTTTTGGCCAATATTCTCAGTGATAGCTGTTGAATCTATAGAATGTCTATTGGAATTCTGTTTCAGCCTAATTGGATCCTCTCATTGACATCAGTCTAACATATGGCTATTGACCAGTAGGGTCAAATGCATCAGCTATTGTGTTGCTAAATGCCTCATTTATATCCCACCTCTAAAGGCAGAGCAGTTTGGTGGATTAGGCTGAGTGTTCAGTAGAGCTAATGACTCCCTCAGGGTTAAAACTGTGAATGGATAGTTATTTAGGGATACAGATTTCAACACATCTTATTTGGAATGTTAGCTATGCAAAATTTAGCAGATTTCAGGCCAAGATTCCTCTTCTTTCATTTTGGTGATGCTTCGACAACCAAGCATCACCTGTGGGCAACAAACCTTTGTCTGTGCTGTGTTGTGTGCATTTTTCAATGAATCATCAAATTATTTCTCATACTACACTATTTAGATATAGTGTAGCACTAAATGCAGGAAATATCCAAAGACACAAAATAAATAAATAAATAAATAAATAAATAAATAAATAAATAAATAAATAAATAAATAAATAAATAAATAAACAGTTTTATTGAACTGAAATATTTTGGTCAAATTGTGGGAAATCCCAAGTGGAAGTAAAACTTATATTAGCAAATAGCTGTAGGAATGTGGCTGTAATTTAGGCCCCGACATTGAGAGGTTTTGTCTGTCACATGCACTGTTCTTCTTCTTCTGTCTTTTAGCTCATTCTCTTTTTTGGTGTGACATTGAAACTGGCCGCTTATCCCTTGATCACACCTAGCTTCATTTGTCTCAATTAGCAGTGACAGATTTTGCTTTTCTCATGTCCACATCAATTAGCTGAATACAGAACATTGCTCGTGGGTTTATGTCAAGGATCGGTTCCTGTATGTGTGTGTTGACCAGCATATGAATGTTGGGTAAAACTCGTAAGTAGGGAAAAGAGATTTTTACTAAACCTGAAAGCCTGGATATCTGGAGAAAAATATTGAAAGATGAAATTGTTCCCTAAGCTCATTTTGCAGTGAACTCAAGTCAGCTCCAGTTGTTGAAAAATAAAGCACAGCAGTTTGCTACATGCAGATTATGAAGCAAGAATAATTAAGTTTGACCACATAATAACTTTGTTGCTGAAAAAAAAAAAAAAAAAAATCTTTAATGTACCAGAATAGCCACAAGGCAAATTTGTGCCTCTGCAATGTCAGAAAAATCAAAGACGAAGTAGAAATTTGTGTCTTAGGCAGTTTAATCCTTTGGTTCACATCTCCAGAAATCATTGAGCAAGAAGCAGGGCATACCTTGGACAGATTGCCGGTCTGCCATAGAGCAACGATGCACACACACACAGACACACACACCCACACACACACACACACGCACACTTGCATAGTATTAGTACATGACTTACCCTAAATCTGACCTAAACTCAATTCACAACTTGGTCCTAAGCCTCTAACACTGCATGCGTGTTTAAGTTTTATTGATGATGCATTAATTTATAAGCAATGTAGACAAAAAAAAAAAAAAAAAAATTCTATACAACCGTAAGAATAAATACACATACACAAATACACAACCTGAATACCTATAATAAGGTTAATAAAGAAGCTGAACTTATTTAATCATTTTTCCATCTCATGGTCCTTCACTTAAATAATCTTGTACTTTTTTTCTGTAGTTGTGACATTTAACTAGAGCTCTCATTCAAAATAACCTACTCAACATTTCCACGCACAATTTAATGCATTTTTAATTCAAATGCCAACAATAGATCGCAATACACAGAATTGGGAATACTGGTGAAATTCTGGTACCCAGTGTCAAAGCAATCACACAATTTGTTTCTCGCCCTTTTACTCTCATCTGCATGCAAATGAGTGTGAACATAACAAGGAGAAAGCGAAAGATGGTTAGCACTTCCTCCTGTCTAAGTAACAGGTTGAACAAACCGTATGTTCTCTCACCAACAGCATCATCTTGTTTTCACACCTCTCGAAGTGTGCTTTCTTTACTGGATAAAGACACTCTTTCAAAGGTGCTACTCTAAAGTGTGGCTGACTTAGCTTGGTCGACTAACACATTTCAGAGGGGAGGTTTATGTTCAGGCTTTATAGGTATCCATCTGTTGTTGTCTTGCTGCAGTGAACTTTCATTTTTTAAATGATCAGTGTTTCTCACCCAATAAAAATGTGATAAATGCATATGATGTTTGATAACACTTCATTTAAAGGACATTCATTTTGCTATCATACTTCATGTTCCATTTATTTATATTATATTTTATGCATAACAACTTTCCTGTCTTCCTGTCAAGGTTTTTTTATTTTATTTTATACCCGTTTTGTCTCCAACAAACAATTTCAGAACAACACAAGACATGAGCGATTTTTGTGGCTTTAAATAAATTGTAAACACTTGTGTTATGACACGTTGTCTTCTCTTAATTGTTTACCTTTTAATAGTTTTCACTGGGTAAAACAGACAACAGAACTACAAGTGCGGTTTGCAAAAGAGACATTGATTGGTCCCTTGCCTGTGGCAGCAGTTAGAAGATCAAAGCAGCAAGGCTAGACATACCCTGGGGAACTGAAAAGAGAGATTTTCCACAAAGCAACAGGAGTTCACCAGTATCCCCTGCTGCCAAGCAATTGATTTTGGTACTGACAATGCAATTGTTCACAATGCCAGCTCAGGACAAAAGGGTGACACTTAGTTATATAGTCCAGAGTCTCTACTGAGGATAGATAAGATGGAGATCTATCCAGGGGCAGACTGGACTGTCCCAGATTCGTCTCTCCAACTCATTCTAGGACTGCGTGACTAACACCACAGCTCTAGTTTTCTTCTTATATATATATATATTTTTTTTTCCTCTGGTCCCGTTTTCCTCCTCTTTCTAGTCATGGGGGGGCAGTGTTCCCTTTGTTATGCTGGACCTCCTCCTTCATTTACTTTCAGGATGTTACCATGGCAACTACAAGACACTAAATCACCTCAAGTAGAAGTTTCACTAAGAGTGCGTGTGTGTTTCAGTGTGCTCATGCATGCAGCTTTGGATAAGTGTGGTTGCCACCCCCCTCCATTGTTACCGGAGCCATGAGTCCTCTATTCCCCAAGCCCAGAGAAGATGCACTCAAAAACACAAACATACACACCAACCAATTTACTAACCACACACACTTATCAGCACAAAGACACGACAGAAAGTCGTGGTAGAGAGTGCTCGTGAAGTGTGATAAAGGACTACCCTATGTCTGGAAACTGTTACCATGGTAACTAAGGTATAGTAGAAATAGGCGTAGGTTCTTTAAAAAGATGGGTTTTATTTATTTTTAGTCATATTAGGTAATAAAATAAGCAGCGACGACACTTCAAGAGTCATGAATATTAGTAAACAGATGCTTGAATGTAAAGTTTTGAGGTAAAAAAGGATGACTGTAAGTCTAAGTAGAGAAAGATAAGAAGTGTACAGAAAAACAAAGAGCCTGCACAGAGAAACTTATCTCAAACTGCCCTTGTGTACAACAGCGAATAGGCAGTGCTAAGGCCGTCAAGTTCAGTGTGGGGCAGCTGCTTTTTCAGTGCAATGGGGCATGGGATTAAACGCTGACAGTGAATCAACTGGTATGACTTGTGCTGTGTTGGGAAATCTCTATGCACTGCACCAGGTCAAAGAGATCGACCGGGTTATAATTAGTTGTAGAGAAGCCACACAAGCCTCACTCGAACCGTCAACTACGCCTTTACGAATCACTCTCATGACAGAAATAAAATTGTATCTGTGATATATATATATATATATATATATATATATATATATAATTTTTTTTAACCAAGTATCCTTTCCTTATAACTCCACAATACTTTGTATCATTCTATTATTTAAACTCTTCATAGAAAAAACAAACAAACTGATGTTTGAGGTTACCAAATAAATGTTTCAATCCTCCATCAGTGGCAGAATCTTCTGACAAATGAATGAATTTCTTAAGCACTGTAGACTTTGCTCATTGGTGTATTCCAGCAGATTGTTTTTTAACCATGTGAGCACTACAGCACGCCTTACATGTTAGGTTTCGAGTGTGTGGGTTTCTCCGTGCTCTTGCTATTTTTGTTCAGGTAGGTGCAGCCGTGAATATGAGCTGAGGGCTGAAACTGAAAATAAACTGGAGGTGGTGAATCACGTCATTTGCAGCCAGTCACATTAGAGGCTCGACTCGGCTGAGCAGATGAGCGAGCTACAATGAGGACTAAATGCAATATCCCACAGCTGCATGTAGCAGCTCTTTATTAAGGTTTACTGGTGACTGAATAAATTGCAAAATGCTAAGAAAGCCATAAAAAAAATAAAAATACAAATTTTAAACAATTGTAATTTTGCAGCACTGTATAACTAAATGATTTAACATAAGATGAAGGGACACACCACAATTCTAGTGTGAAGCACACACCTTTAAACATTGCTGTATTTCAAACACACTTAATCCTGTTTTTTTCTGCTTTTTTATTTAGGTCTGATGTAGTTATTTTCTTAGTTACGCGTTTCTTAATTGTATCATAATCTCTATACATTTACACATTTCTCAACAGGGGTTTGCTGACAGGACAATATTAACAGACAACATTTGAGCAATATTTTTGGCAAAACAAAATATAGAAATATGTAAATATTTCTCAATGAAACTGTGGAATGTGTTTTCCTTCCCTGCTTGTAAATTTAGCGGCAATAACAAACTATATGGGAAAGTTCAACTTTCGCTTTGTTAGCAGCTCACAGTTAGCCAGTAACACTATCCTCACAGTGCCTGTAAATTCTTCACATCTTGTCTGTGACTTTGTCTCATTTTGGTTTTTACTGAATACCCAAAATTCTGTCACAGAAATTATTTAAAACTGGAGTAAGAACAATATCTTAAGGTAAACTTTTTCCCCCTCTTACTTAAAATAAGAGCTTAAAATCAAGATGCGTGAAAGTATCAAGCCCAACGTACTCACTTTCATATTAAATAAAGGCTTGCGTTTACACTATGCCACATCAAACTGATTAACCACTCTAATGCGAAATTGTTTGTATTAAAAGCATCAAAATAGCAGGTAACAACAGAACACTCCTATTTGTAATTAGCTGGAAACACTGTAGCATCCTGTTGTTGTCTGCAAACAATTTAAAAAAAAAAGATAAAGATGCAAATTAGAGGGTACTAATTTATCAAACTGCCGTTCACGGCAACAATTCAATGAACTGAAAGTGTCATAAAAATGTGCATATATAAAGAGCCTGTTGACAAAAAGTGATGTAGATATCACTTGTAGTGGTCTATAAATCACTGTGGACTACCCAATCAATGATGCTGGGCGTTCTTAATTAATATGTTTACTTGGGTTTTCTCCATCATTCCTGCATCTGCTTCAAAATGGCAAATGTTAATAAAATGTGGTAGCAGATTGCTGCTGTGCCAAAGACAAAGATAGTTCTGAGTGTCTAGTCTGGCTCCAGGGCTGCATGGTCTGATCTGCATTTCACGGCATAATCAATCTGATTACTTCTGTTTCATTTTTCTTCTTGCCCATGTTTTCTCTCTTCCTTTTTCCCCAAGTCTTCCCCAGGATTGTGCAGCCTACAGAACTAGACTAAGAGACCATTTGAAGGGCTTTGCAGGTGTTTTCAGTTAATTAGCTGATTAGAGTGTGGAAAAAGGTGTCTTCGATAATGAACCTTTTCACAATATTCTAATTCTCTGAGATACTGAATTTATAATCATCAACATTAAAAGAAACAAACATTTGAAATATATCAGTCTGTGTGCAATGGATGGATCTAATATACAAGTTTCTCTTTCTGATTGGAATTACTGACATAGATCAACTTTTTCCTGATACTGTAATGTTATGACCAGCACTTGTATATCTTATGATAGTATTATTTAATAGTGTAAAAATCTTTTTAGAAAAAAAAAAAAAGAAAACTTGAACAGAGACTGATGATGTGTCTACGTTTGACAGAGTTGGAACGGTGATTTGGTGCATCTGTTCTTTTGCATAGTTGTTTGTGTTTATTTACATCCTTCAAGCGTCTTTGCGTTGCAAGCATTTCCACAAGTCATGGTGTCACCCAACAATCTGGAACTTAAAAATGGTGTAAAAAAAAAAAAAAACAGAAAACGTTGTTATTGCCCCTCTTAAAAGCAGCAGGAGGTGAATTCTGCACTCTGACTTGCAAAAAAAAAAAAGAGAAATTTATTCAGAAAACTTTACAAAGTGTTGTGGGGAACTGAGCTTGGAACATTGTGTTTAATTTAAAGAAAAGTAGCGTGTATATATATTTATATGTGTGAGTCTGCATGTGTGTGTGCGTGTGTATTTGTGTTTTTATCTCCTCGCGGCTGAGAGCTTGAAGGCGTATCCCGCTGCTGGTAAATTACCCAAAGCAACATGGTGTGGGGAGGAAGCAGTGGGAGAGAGTGTGGAGAGGTGAAGTAGGGGATTGAAAGACGAGCAGAAAAAGAGAAAGACGGAGGAGTGATCATTTGGAACCCTGGGTCTTATCAAACATTGTTAGAGCACCCTACTGTCTCTCATTTACAATTTTATCCCCTTCTGAAACAACCGTAGACAGAAGTTACACAAACATATTACCCAGCATTGCCAAGAAAAAAAAAGCTAAAGACCAGTTCATTATCAATATTGAGGGAAAACTTTCAGAAAGCACTTAGATGGTGCAAACCGAAATGACTACTTATGTCAAACAGTAGATATATTAGCAAATGAACTGGCTGTGCAACATTGCTGCAAAATGATGATTAGCAGCATTAACAGGATAGGAAATGAAAATGTAAAGGATGGCATTCCTAGAATATAACATAATCTCAGACATTACTTTTATTATGTAATTGATTTGGTGCAAAGATGTGCTGCTAAAAAGTTACCATTTACCATAAGTAAATAGGCATGTGTGCAACCTAGGAAACAGTTGACCAAATTGTTGCCATACAAACAGTTTAAATTATCTTTCATTCTAGCATCACAAGAAGTGTTTTTCTTGTCACCGACATCAACAGGGCAACTCAAGAGGTGATCAGATTTCAGAATGTTGGTTCCAGTTCAAACCGAGATCCATATCAGCCTCAAACTATAGTGTTACAATACTAAAATAACACTAGAATATACACACTGGGGAGAGACCACCAGCCCAACCCTCACTCTGCTGGTCTGTGTTGCTGCCATTTGTTGTTTGGTTGACTTTAGTTGAAGTTAAGGCTAAAGGCTAAAAGCTGTTGCATATTTATGTAATGAAATATATCCAACAGTTTCATATTTATATAAATAAGTCTTTCTTTGCCAGACGTCATGGAGTTTAGGCAAAACAATGGAACCTTTAATGAAACCTGCAGCTGGAGCAGTTTGCTTGTTCAATGTATCCGTTGAAAATACATTAGGGCTGACAGTGGTTTTGTGTTTTTTAGTTATCTTCTATCTGTTTGTAGTTTTTCAGCACTCTCTGCTTCAAAATAATCATGAAAAGACATTATGCTGACCCCAAGAGAGGGTATTGTTGAGCAAATGTTCAGGGCTAAGGGGTGTTTTCTCCTTTTATCATTAGATCACAGGATTTTCTTTCTTGTGATTGGAAAGTACTTTATATGCCCATGTGACGTGCCAAACAATGGCTTTTACCTTGCAACTCTGTTAGAAGTATTTTATGGACTTGTGAATTGCTGGTAATTATTCAGAACTAATTGGCAGATGTTAAAAATGATTCCAACATACTGACCTAGAATATCTTCCTTAACTAAAAATAAAACGAAAAAAAATCTTGTGGAGTGGTGGTAAATGCCAAGTTAGTGAAAAAATAAGCAAAAATGTAACTCTTCTGAACATGAGTCAAAACTATAAGCAAAAGAAGATTTCTTTAAACAGTCTAATATTTCCCAAAGCTTGGTACATCAACTCTTCAGTGAGATTGAACATTTGACGCATATGCAATTGAAAGGTCAAAACAAAAGCAAAACATAATCTAAAACTCAATCCAGCTTTTACTGTTGCTATGAAACCTTTAATGTTACTCTGACAATTTTACATTTTTATTATTTTTGGAGTCTGTTTGCTGTTCACAGTCCCATCTGTAACTAAATTGTTGGATAAACCTGCATGAACAGTGAACAAATCATGATAGAAAACTGTCCTGGAAAAACAAAAAGATATAGAAAGGGAGAGATGACGCTGTGGAAAACCCAAGCAGCAGGTTGTAAGTTTGTAAATATTTTACAGAGAAAAAACAAAGAGTGTAGGAATTGTCAGACTGCTTGAAAATGGTGTGTATGTTGTTGACATAATGGCAACAACTTTAAAAAAGACAGAAATGATTTGTTTGTTTGGAAGTACAAATCGGTTTTCATGCGCCTCAATGATCCTGATTCTAATCCAATTTTAAATATAACAGACCTCCACATATGGTGGTTAGTTAGCAGATAGGACGTTGCATTCATATTCACTTTTTGGATATCCATGATCAATGACTGACTAATAATTTGTCACAGCATTGTTGTGTTCACTAACAGTACAGCATTATTCAAATGAATTTGAAGATGTGGTTCAATGAGGGTTGATTGAAAATAAAAACTTTTAAACAGGTATTAAACACACTTATCAGCAGGCCCATAATAAATTGGGCAACACTTTAGAATATGAAGGGATTAATTATTTCAACAAATGATATAGATCTCTATGGCCCCCTTCGCTGGAGACACTATTTCTAATCAACTATGTTATTAGCTATTTTCCTGTAAATATAAAACATATAAAACATATAAATTTAAACATGCAAATTAATTTGATACGCATGAACAAATCTGAGTGGAGAATGTAAAATTATAATTTAATTACTAGCTTATAGGATGATATTCCATCTCTCTGTGTTAGAAAACTGCCTAGAATGAGGTTCAGAAATGCTGACGCCTTTTGCACCAACTCTGTTGGACTATCTTATGAAAAGCTTTTCAAAAGCAACAGTCTGCATCATGACTTTATTAAAACTCTGGATGTAATGGCGTGATAAAGCGTGCATCTATGTATTGCGCAGTGATAAAGTCTTTAATACCCCACACACAGCATCCGCAAATTATTTTTTGAACATGTTTGACCTAAAGGAACCAGTAATTTATGTTTAATAGGACGCTTATCCAAATTTAAAATTATTTTTTTAATGCTGTAATTTTGCTAGGCACATAGACATACCCGCTGACATATTAATTTTGGAGAGAAGACCATGACCTGAGATAAAAGGATGTACAAGTTGAGACGATGGATCACTTTAATTAGTATTTGGTCTTTGCCTGATGATACCCAGACACAAATGTTCTTGCAGACCATCTGTAATGATAATGAAATGAACACGTTCACGTGTGTGGCCATGTGCTCATCCAGTGGCAGCTCTGGCTCCAACAAAACTCTATCTGTTATTTATTAGAAGACGCCTGCTTAGCTGAAAGCAGAAAACAAATCTGAGTTTCGCAAGAGTAAGACAAATGGGTGATACTGCCACACACTTGCAGGTATAATGTCACGGTGACAGTGTTAACAAATATGAAAAAAGTAAAACATTTTTTACAAAAGACGCACACCTAAATATTCTTAAGGCCCAAAAATCTAAGTAGTTGCATTTAGTTTTATATAGTATTGTATTAAGTTTTCTTATGTTTTCCTAAATCCTACGGCTTCGCAAAGTAATGTCTGCTGCTTAGTGCAGTATTTTGATTTGCTGGTTGTGATCAGTTGCTATTTATCAAAGTGAATGCAAGGAATACACTGAGTGGACGGAAAAGTCCTGTTTGTCATTGGCTAGCTGTGTGGCTCATTTATGTTGTCTAGGTGCAAGGACAGACACAGAGCCAAGCGCATGTGAGAACACATACTGTTTAGCATGTGTGAGATGTAAACACATGCCACACATTAGTCTTTGTTCACAAAGATATATGCAGCCACATCAGTCGCACTGCACGCTCAGGGTGGTGGCACAAATACGATGCTATAGGCAGAAGGTTGCTTTTACAAAGTGCTTACATCAGTGCTAGCTAAGCTAACTCTGCCTCATCTAGCAGCGACTTGGCTAACATTAAAAATGTGGGCTAAGGCGACCCACGCCCCCCTCCGTCAGATGAACGAGCAGCTCATTGTCTTGCATTTTTAACCATTTCACCAAAGATACTTTACCCATCTTTGCAATCACTCTTACTGGTATATTAAAATATATATTTCACATTTAATCAACTTTAAATTAATAAATGAAATACATTTAATAAACAAATTATGCTTATATAGCCTGCCAGCCTTATAATTCACTGGTATGTTCAACTGAAAATAGCAGAAAATATTTATCTTCTGGTCATTGTGAATGTACTAATTTACAATAGAAAACCGGCAAAAACAATTTTCAATAACCCCCTTCCTTAATAAATGATGAACCTCTGGAGAATAATAAAAAAATAAAGATGGTTTCAGTCCCTTCCTTCATCACAAGCTTTATTTCAATCCGTCTATTTTTCTTCCCTGCCACCTCGTCCCAATCTTTTTCACATCTTTTCTTTGCTTCTTATTACCCAACCTAATGATAGCCAGTCCGCAAAGAAAGAGGCACTGATGGCAGTGTGTGCCTGTTGTTATATTTAGATCTAATTAAAGATCATTATAATCTATCAGCACAATCGAGGCTGGGCGCTGATAGAGTCAGAAGAATGGGGATACAAGAGTGGGAGGGAAGCTGTGAGGGAGTATAAAAATGAGATGGATTGTGGGATGTGTGCTGAGGGGGCTTGATAATGTGAACGGATCTCAGTCAGATCTCAACCTCAAATACCCCCCCACTACTTAATATTACTCCATAACTACCCCCTTGATTTTTCAATTATCTAAATGTGATTACAACACATTACAATGATTGCGACCCTTGTACTGGCACAGAGGCAAAAAGGAGAGGGAGGAGAAAGGATAAAGAAACAGTTAATGAGAGGTGTTCAAGAATGTACTCCGGAGAGCTATTAGCTAGAGGCAAGGCAGTTATGGTATTAAAATGTAACTGTAAGAATCTGAGGTAAGTGATCACTGTAACACGTATTGTTAGCAATTTAAATATACAAAAATTCTCTTTAAAATCCCAGTTTTTGCGGTGATACTAAAACCTGTTGTTTGCTCTAACTTTAAAAAAACAAACAGGTAAACAGAAAATGTATAGAAAACATCACAGACAGAAATGGTCTAAGACAACAAGTATTCTGGCATAATCTGAAGCAAACCAGAAGACCTCCAGTAGAACTGCTTTGTTTTTCAGAACAATGCAGGTGGAGGTAAGTGGGGCATTAATGCCCACTATAAATCTGTTGCTCCCAGGATAAATGATCTTATTAATTATTTTTATGCATCCAGATGTTTTTGTGAGTTGCCAGATTAAAGTTTTTTTTTTCTTTTTTATGCTGCATTGTATATTTTCTATGTTTTACTCTTTACAGTAAAGCTTGTAAATGTCTGTCAATCCCTTCTATATCCACTATTAAATGATGACAATAACACAGATTTATTTTTCTTTTTTTTTTTTTTAAAGAGGGGCAAAGTTATCTTACAATAAATTTCAACAATATAGATAAAACTCCAGAAATTCTGGTTAGTTTTTTGTTTTTCTATGCATCCCAAACTATATTAGTTTTGATATTTAAATAATTATTTGTTTTATTACATTAAAACACAATTGATGATGCAGCAGGAGTAACAAATTCATAAATCTCACCCTCGGCCTTTGTTTCAGCTAAAGCGTCGACGACTGCTGTAGATCATTGCAGTGGTATAATTCAAGTAGTGGATGCAGGCTGGTTCAAAGGCATTCCAGATGGCTCACTGCAGCTCAGGAGCAGTAAGTTTCCAGCTATCTGGGCATCACAAAAGTATGACATGCACAGCCCCCTTTCAATGTCTTCTATTGTTCTGTTGATCAAAGAACAAAATCTCCAATTCCAATATTTCTCAGCCAACAAGGCGACTACAATGCCAGTAAAACTCAACTGAACAAGAGAAATATGGGTGGAAATGGTGGAAAATAATTCAAAATTAATTTAGGATATAGTTTAGATGTATTTAGGACCAAAAGAAAAGAAACTCCATAAACTGAGACATGCCTCTGTCTCAATTTGTTGAGTTCCTTTCATGTATAGTTGCTTAATAAACATGGAAATAATTATTGCTTAAGTAAATATCTGATTACTGGCCAAGCATAGCGGTTGACTGTTCTTGTCGCCGACCTGACTTCCCAGAACCTGTCTTACACAATCCAAATATTTGGCTGTTGTTGCTCTCCTGGTTTCACAATTCCACATTCCTCGACATCTGATTTTCTTCCTTCTGGGACTGAAATCCCCACTGTGTGGATTACCTTTCCTCCCTCTGTCACCATCCAGCCACATTTCTCCAGTCCAAATGACATTCTGATGTCCGTGCCATAGATCCTAGGTCTGACAGTTCTTCATACCTGAGAGCCTTTGTTGAATGTCTGCCACTGGACTTGGTTCAGACAGATTAGTGTGGTCTGCTCATTTGCCTACCATTTCCCGCTTTGTATCATTGTTATGTGATTCTCTCTTCTCCGATTTGTTTCACCAGTATTGCTCAGTCTTGTAAATGTTTCTATTAATTTCTCATAAAAAAATTTAATTAAACAACAGTACAGTTAAACATTTATTTTCAATACCACCCCCATGGTGTGAGAACTAAATTAGCTATGATGTATCTCAGTTTTGGTGACTAATTATCAGATTCCCTTGTACATGATGAACAAGGAAGGGACGATTCTTTGAGCTGCAGCTGGATGCTCGCTAAGTTTAACCACCTTCAGAAATCTTTCAGTTGTATAATAAACCACTAATTATCCAAGGTCATGACTCAAGACCATTAGCTTATAGCACAGCTGGACACTGTCTGACTTCCTCAAGTGGTTTCAGCGTTTGTATCTAACTGTGTTAGTATCAATATTTATATGTGTACACATTTTTCAGTTTGCTGCGTACAGTTTCCTTTTCATTACTGTGGCCTGTGTTGCTGCTGTTATCACCGGCTCCAGGCTGTATAAATTAAACAAGGCCAAGGAAAACAGAGGATAACAAGAAGAGGTTACGCACTGTAAAGCAGGAGCATCGTACTGACACCCAGGAACTGGGGGTACTGATGTTTATTTTTTTTATCAGTTTGTTTGAAAACTGCTTTCTGTCTTTCTAGCAGAACCAAAACTGTCGTGAACTGCTTTTGCACAGTGCAAACGAGGAATTCTATCTGAGCACCATAGTTAGTGATCCATAATTAAAGACTGTGAGGTATTAGAGATTAGCCCACACCCTAAGAGTTTTGCAACAGGCATCAAAGCATAACGAGGATAAGAAGAGTGAAAACGTGAGAAGGCCGTGGAACTCACAGTTCGTTATCTGTGAATAATTAAAAGCATATGAGAAAAATAAACTGAAAATAGGAATTGCTTGCTGAACACAAATCAAATAATGGAAAGAAGAGAACATGATCCTCAGTCCTATGCTCTTTGGTCAGATCACAGTGGGTATTAAAAGCAGGTGAATTATGGACGTTTCAGTGCCAACCCCAACACAATAAGCAAAATGCAGCAGGTCCTGAAAGATGCTTCTTTGCTTACTTGGAATCTCTCTGGCATTTTTCTTGTCAAAAAATAAATCTATGCTTGAGGTAATTATCTGTACTAAACTATAGTGTTGCTGAATGTATACACAGCTAATGCATTCTTAATATATTCACTTTATTAGGATCTTAAATCTGACTGAAATAAAAGCACCTTCTGAACATCAAATGACTTCTTAGAAAGGGCAGTTCTTTGAATCTTTCCTCTGTTACCCCAAATCAAGATGCGTTTTGAGTGGCAGGCCCATCTGGTTTACATTCAAAGTCTATCTGGAGGTGCATCGAGGGCTGTTGCGGCGTGTTTGGCGCATCCAACGCGTCCAACACTCCGCAGACTTTGAATGTAAACCAGACGCGTCTGAAGCGTCAGACGTGTTTTTGATGCACATAACACATTTAGTGTGAACGCACCATAAGTTCTCAATATGTCCTCCATAATTAACACTTTTATTCAAATATGGAGGCCCAGAGATGTACTTAAATGAACACTCAATATTTTCTGGACTACAAGTTGCTCCGGGGTATAAGCTGCATCAGGCACTTGCATTATGAAGAGAAAAAAAACAAACATATATAACTCGCTCTGGAATATGCAATATTTATTTAGAAATTGTCAAATATGAGGGGGCCGTTGTTCATATTAATTAAATATTAAGATTAAATCAATTACTCTCTTGGCAGTAGCAAACTGTAAATTTGACAAACTCACTCCCAATACACATATTATAAATAAGCATCAAAAATAAAACTCATATCTTAAATACATCACACAATGTGTTACACAAACATTAATTTATTTCCTGTTGGCAATGATGTTTATTGTTAGATACACCAATCCATACTGTAAGATTAGAAACATTGTGACAGGAGATTTAAGAAAGATTTACGCCTGAGGTCACTGATACACTTGGTTTGATCCAAAAGCAGGAATCCCGAAAATGCAAATGCCTGCTGAGTTTGGCTCAGTATATCTTGTGAAATATTCTGTTCAGGCCACTGTGTTTTTATCAAAGCTCATCTAAACGCGTATCTTATTTGTAGAAGTTATTTAATAGTGTACTGAATAAATGTACACGTATGCCATGCTACAACTGAGCCTCACATGTTGCTCGTCTTCCTCCTCTGCCCATGTGTGTCTGTCTGTGTGACTCCTTTCACTCAGCTGGAAGCAGCTTACCTCATATGAGCTGCTGCACTGGCTGCCATCCTAAACCAAAGCAAAGAGCTCTTTCTCTTTGAATCTTTCCTCTGTTACCCCAAATCAAGACTGTTCAGTGTTTCAGGTCTTTTCTTTTTTCCTTCCATGCAGCTTTGGAATTCTGTCATTTTCGTGTCAATTTACTTCCCCCCTCTCCTTAGCAACTCTTCTGCCCCTTTAAGATTTAGTCCTGTCTCCTCTGACAGAAACCTGTTTATATAAGGTTAATTTGCCTCTGACAAAATTGTCCCTCGCTACTTCTTTGGGTGTCTTGAAGAAACACTTTGAAAAATATGAGGAACAGATTTAAGGTAAGACCTGGAGTCAAAAGCTCTTTATATCTCTCTCTACCAAGCTTTCAGAATCCAAACAGGCGAGCCGATGCACATTCACCGTCTTATTTCACTCTGCAAAAGACATTCAGTGAACCTTCACTTAAACATTTTTGAACTTCACTGATTTACATTCTAGGAAGCTATAGCATAGCTACTCTATATGTTTTTTTTTTTGTTTTTTTTTCCATAGTCATTGGCAAAAGAAAGTACACCGTCTCTAAATTATGTACTTTAATGTCTGAGTGACCTGTGTTTTGGGCTTGTGCCTAACTCCATTGTTCATTTAGTGAGTGTTGGGGTTAGACCTGGATAGGCTGCAGGTCCAGGACAGGGCCAAAGGCAACATGCCCACAGGTCAAGATAATCCAGAGCAGTGACTTGTGCAAACATATGTGTTTGGACTTTGGGAGTCAGATATTTTACCCAGACCAAAATCTACACATGCACATGAAGGACTTGCAAACGGTACACAGAATAGTCCCTATCTGTGTGTCTTGTATCGTGTCTCATGCAGGGTGTAATGGGAAGCGATTAACACCCCATATTAACCCTGTTTGAAATTCTGATCACTCCTCATTCGGGTATTTCACTGTTAAAGCAGCAAAAATGAGCCAATTTTACCTGAGACATATGCTCTCAAAAGTCACTCACCAGAGTGTTACTCAAAAAATTATATAATTAACCTGACTTACTATCATTAAATATATGAATATAACATATTCATATTAAATTTAATGCTTGCCTGAAAGTAGATGTGTTAGTAAAAAGTACAGGCAGAAATTTAAACATTGGAGTTTATGAACTTCAGATGTCTTCAAGCCACATAAAAATATTGTATCACCAAGTATTTCAACTTGTATATTTAATTCAAAGGGCTCTCAAATCTCTCTCACATGTATCAATAATTTGTTTTTAACAAAACTGCAGTAAAAGTGGGCCTATGCATTTAACTGTAGTGACGTTAATATTAAAGTTTCCCTGCATGTACTGGAAAGGATTGCCAAGGAAACGCGTTTGTTTTTGCATTCTCTCCTTCTTGGACAAGCATCTCCTCACCTCCGGATTTTATTCTTCTTTGTAGTCCTGGAATCTTGGCTCCGTTTTGCGAGCACACACACAGCCTGAGCAATCAGGTTGCATCTGAGCATTGGTTCATACAGTGTATTGAACCCTGCCTGTAGTCTTACAGTTTGAGACTGAGCTGAATACGGCTGAAATTAGCATACCGTGTATGCCTGGACTAGTCCTCTCAAGTCACAGGTGTGAGTAAAGTTTGCTATTTAATTATTAATCGAGTTCCCAGACTGTGGAAAAAGAGAGGCATATACTCTGTTTGAAGTCCACTGTGAAGCTTCCACAGTCAGTGACAGATTAATGTGCCATGTCATCTGCTGGTGTCGGTCCAACGTGTTTCCTGAATTCCACAGTCAATGCATTTGTCTACCAGAGAATCACTTTATTCTTCCCATTTGCAGAGAAGCTTTATGGAGACCCTGATGTTAGTTTCCACCAGAACTTGACACACTGCCAAAGCAAACAAATGCTGGTTCAGTGACCAAGTGTGCTTGATAGGCCAGCAAACTTGCCTGACCTTAACCCTATGGAGAATCTGAGGTGTTTTCAAGAGGAAAGTGACGAACACCATACCCAACTCTGCAGATAAGCTGAAGGCTACAGTCTAAACAACTTCTGCTTTCATTAAATCTAAACAAAACAGGCTTATTCCCTCCATGTCCCACCATGTAATTGGTGAAAGCAAAGTGGCCACCCAAGTACTGACAGAAATTACACTTTTCAGAAATAAGGATATTTAGAATATTAACCTAAATATCCTTCTTTATCGATTTTATGTACTGTTTTAATTTTCTGATCCAGAGCATTGCAACTGAATTCCCAGATGACAGATAGATGACTTGACTTAATCTATAAACACAGAAAAAACAAAAAATGGAGATTGTGTTGTAAAACAAGTCATGTATTTTATCCTTGAGTACTGTATTTTCTGCACTATAAGGCACATATATATATATATATATATATATATATATATATATATATATATATATATATATATATATATATATATATATATATATATATATGCGCCTTATATATGGTCCAATATTGAGCCACAACAGGTCTAGCAACTACGGTAAGCAGTCGCAGACTTCATTTTCGCCCGTAGAAGAAGAAGCACGCGGTGCATGCTGGGACAGTTGTCAGAACGCTGGTTTGTAATTATTTATAAAGTTTGACTGACCTATCTACCTACCGACCGTCTAGAATCAGGTCGTCTGCAGGTCCTTTAGCACCACGTTCTCCACCAACATGCTGTGCGCAAACGGAAAGGGTGACCATCGTCCGGCTACACCCCGGCCCAGTCGCAGAATGCTCTCCTCACCGACCAGAGTCGGACTGTTTTGTTGACATTCCCTTTAGTGCAGCTCCATCTACTGGATGCATAACATAACTCCAGCCTGTAGCGTCTATTCTATGCGGCTTATATATAAAAAAGTTTTAAAATAGGTCATTCATTGAAGGTGCGCCTTATAGTGCGGAAAATACGGTAGTACAATTGTCAATAGCATATACTTGATCCTTGGATACATGCCCCGTCCTGAACTGGAGCACCACAGACTGAACAATAGCTTTCAACCACAGGCTTGTCTTATGTTCAAGATTTTAACATATCACTGACTTCATGTTTGCCCCCTAATTTGTAAATATTCCAGTTTATAGGGTACAAAGAACATAATGTGTTCACTTTTAGGTTTCCTGCTCAGTAATCTCATTCTCTGTGTATTTTTTTGTGAATTTGTCCTTCAAGTAATTGTGTATATTGTGTCAGGCCTCTTTTAGCTAAGGATGTTATACAGAGAGTTACTAAACTGCTCTATCTTTGTTCTTGCAACAACTAAAAAAGTTATATTCTATTCTAACTAGACAAGCAACATACCTACTCAAAACATTTATCCTCGACAAAATCCTTGTCATTTACACAATTTTCAATGCACAGTGTACATCAGCCTAATATTGACCCTGGGTATTATGTCTTGTTCAAAAAGCAGTCCTTACCATTGGGTTAGAAGTGATCTCATCTTTAAAACATATACTTTCACATACGTTTGTTAGTGCATTTTAAAACATGATTCTAAAACTTATGGATACTCAAGCAGATAAAATGGTCACAGTGTCCTGTAGGAGATTAAAAGGAGTATCTTATTTCAAATTAGGTACAAAGTAACTCCTTTTCATTAGCCTTCTATTAAGCATGTGTACAATAAATACACAAACCAAATAGCTCTTCCAACAAACGTAATTCAAATAAGTGAGAAAACAATAGACACTGGGCCAAATCGCATTTCACCCAAAGCAAACCAGAAAACCCACAGCAGCGGCTAATCGGGGGATTCTTCCTGTGATCGGAGCCCCCATGCTCCCAGTGTGCATGGATTCTCTTGGATAAACGGAACAGGAAAGGGACTTTGAGCTGTTTTTGTCTGCGGGTAGAGTTTTTCTGTCCCCCTCCACCATATCCCCAGAAAAACCTGGAATGTGGAAGATTCTGGATTTGTGTTTGGGCCGAACTAATTGAGTCCTTTAAAAACCTTCCTGCCCTGACTCCCGGACAGCTTTGCTGCGCAAATGCATTCCACATTCACAAAGACACATTCACAAATCCAAGTGCAAACACACATGTGCTCCTCTTTGTGTCTTTCTGTGCCAAACCTAATCCTGCTTTACCAGCTGTAGAGAGAGGGAGACACACAGAGAGAAAATCTCCTCCCTGCTCTCCGTTCCAATTCACTTTTCAATTTCAAGGTGCTTTATTGGCGAGGCTTTGCCTGAGTGATGCCAAGGCAATTAACAAGAAAAAAATCTTGCTTTCAAAGCAAAACGAAAGGAGGAAAAAACAAATTGGCTCACATGACAAGCACCACAATCAGAACAATAATAATCAGCATTGAAATCATTTCAATTTGCCTTCCATTAGTTTATTTTTGTACCCACATTTTTAAATGGTTTTGTACAGTTTTTTTATTTTTTTGAAGTGTAATGGCCCACGAGAAGTACAGATGAAAGCAGAGAAAAGGCAGCAGTGGAAGACTGATCCTGGGTTTCTAAGGAAATGTTGGACTTTCTTACACCCTAATTGTAGTCCCACAATTCAACACAGAACTTCAGTGTGGAGACACATAATCTTTAGATAAATTAAAACATAGTGCTGTTAAGTCACATTTCCACATGTAAGCTATAAATGGAGAAATACGGAATTTGACAATAACACTGGATGGTATTTTATTTCTTAACTTTTTGAGAATACATTTTTTGTTTAGAATTTAACAACAAATTGAGATGGGGAACAAAGGACTGCCTTGGTTATATTTGAGATACCTGGATCAAAGGGTAGTATTTGGTCAAATATGTGAACCACAGGAATCACTAAAATAGGCTCTTGAGGATCAATACCTGGAGATATTTTGAACATGCCAAGATCTCATAACGGAATAAAATGAAAAAGGTACTTAGTGTGCTTCATGGAAATCTTAAAAAAATGACTAAAATATAATGTGTTTATCTAAAAACTAGCACAGATGTTTGTTTTTATTCAATCACCCTGTTCATTTGTGAATATTGAGACACTTTTAGCTCCATATGACTGAGTGTGGCTGAAAATAGAGGAGAAGAAAAAGTTTTCTCCTTTCCGTTTAGTAGCTGATTAAAAATTAAAAAGTTTTTTTTTTTTTTTTTTTTTTTATATGTTGACTTATTAGGTTGATTTGAAATGTTTTTGGCATTATAGCTAAAAAACAGTAACAGTTTCTTCTTTAGGGCAAATTAATAAGAATATCAAATTAATAAAAGCTAACTAGACAGCATAGCGTGTTTTAAACTTTTAACCTGGTTACTATCAAATAAAAGCAGTCAACACTGCATGGAAAGTGGAATTTGTGTTAGTATGTGGCCGTGTAAATTGCCATGGAAGTTGAGGCAAGTGACTATTCTTGTCAATTTGCAAGCTGATCTGGAATCAGTTGGAAATGACCAGGAATTGATGTAAAACTTTGCTTTAAGCTGTGTGAGAACTCAAAGACAATAGCAGCCTTTATGTTTCAAAGTTGTAATTATCCAGTCACTTGAATTGATAGCGATCATGTTTAAAGGCTCTTGTCAAGATGTGACCATTTGAAAACTCGACCAGGTGCAAGAGTTGGAAAATGAAGTTATTAGCACTGCTTTCTCCACGGACAAAACCTAAATGTCAACTGAAAAAAAAAAAAAAGAGACTTACTCTGGTTCCTTTGCAATGTAATCTGGATAGTTTGTACATTTGGTATGGGCCTCTATGAAAAGTCTAAGAATTGACTGTAGGGTATGAGCATTGAATCATGTTGACATAACCTTACCACATTCTTCACATCATAAAATGTCATGGAGTCTTCCGAATTACCCTAATAGCTAATAATAATATCGACTTGTGACAGTTCTCTAGCTCAGATGGCTCAGATGGCTTGTGGTGTAGGGCTGACAGCAGGACCTCTAGATTCAAAGGGGGGACAGCTGGCCTTTTGTCGTGGAGAGTAACACAATTTACACTGGTGCCAAAATAAAACTAGGACAAACAATCCCTCGGGGGCATGTGTCTTCCTAGAATTAAGGCTAGAAATTCTACTCTGACATTCAACTACGTGCCCAGGAACATCATGGGTTGAAAGAGTAAGTGCCAGCCAGTTGTCCACTTAATATGGATCGAAGGCAGTTACAGACTTTGCGCATGCATGAGTGAAAGCGTTGTAACTTGATGCAAACAGACACACCAAAGCATTCAGATGTCAGCGCAGAATCTGCTCGATAGCAGAGCGTTCATCTCATCTGTTTGCCCAGGGACAAAGTTGAGTCACAACAATAGCAAATAACCCTATATTGTGTGGGTCAATCTTATTCCAGAGAGAACTGAAAGAATCCATTGAGTCATGGAAAGAAAGTTTGGTTGGGATGTCTCTCTGATACTTTGCACTGCAATGCAGGCATGGATGTTGTTTATCCAGTTGAGAAGACAAATAAATCCCTCTCTCACACACAAAGAAATGCACCATAAGCCTTTTGTAAAGAAAGAACAATATACCTTCACTGCTTGTGGTTCAGCCAGATTATAGAAGTGAAATAGGAGACAGATCTTGAAATCATTACACTTCTCTCTTATGACATTTAAGACTGTCCTTAGCAGTGCTGGACTGAGTAGTTTATATGATAAGCCCAGCAGATGTGGTTTTCCACCAGGTGTTTGCTAACTGCTGCTGCCGCTAGTCTGGAGGAGCTGAGTGGAGGAGACGCGGGGAGGGTACTCTGTGAGACCGTAGCTTAGCTGGAGAGTGCTGCTTTAAGGAGGAGCTTTGTGGACATATGTCGCATGTTGCTAGAGCAAAGGCTTAAGCACCCAAGAAATACTGCAAAAGGAGATTCATGAATTCCTCAAACACGCAAGAAGAAACCCAAGCAACATTGTAGCTAAGTGTTTGATATGGGAATATATAGACTTCAGAAAAGACAATTTTACGTAGTACCATCACTTTAACAAGACTTATGTATTGAACATTTTGATAACAATGGGGAGTTTTTGTGAGGAGACCACATTACGGACAGCAAGCTTCCAACAAATGTGAGATATTATTTATCTTGTCTCGTGTATCTGTTGTTTTATCAGTTTCTGTTTCCTCATCTTGCTTTCTACTTACCCCAAACACCTGATCCTCCTTTATTATTTACTTGCTTACTGTCACTGGTGTTTGGTTAGTCCTATTCAGAACTTTAGTTATTTTAATTCCTTTGTGTGTTTCCTCTGTTCCAGTTCTTGGGTTGCCTCAGCCTGTTTCACTGTTTAGAGCTATGCGTTCTGGGAGATCATGTCCTGTTTTAGTTTCAATAATTACTATTTTTATCTTCGTCTGTCTCTGGACTAAAGCTTGAATGCATCCTATGCTGTTCTCGCATCAATCCCCTGACAGCAATCTCAAGAAAACAGCTTTCAGAATACATGAATATTTCTTCTTTTTGTTTGTTTGTTTGCTTTAGACATATGAGTGAAGGGTTGATGTAGTGGCATATTACAATATGGAACTTATTTTTTAAATTTGTTACGATAAGAAATTCATTATTCTGTAGCAAGAGAGTTTCAACATGGTTTCCATCTGAAACATAAACAAATTCTGACACCATGTTGCACACCATCAGTGTTACAGTTGAACGGTTCTGTGTTGGGCTGTGTGTGCATATGGTACTCCAGTTTCTTGTTTATTTTTGGGTAGCAAGCCTACGGCTACTGGTAGAGTGGTTGCCATGGAGTTTTGACATCATCTCATAAATGAGAATAGATGAGTTTGGGAAGTCAATATGGGCTGGAGCAGCTGAGGGGTGTTAGCAGGGGAAAAGAACCCTTAAAAAACATTGCTCCATTAAAATAACATTCACTTCTCATTGAGTCACTTGTGCATGTTCATGAAGCGAAGGATGCCCATTAAAATGGAGATACATTTATTTTCTGCATTTTTCGACATGCGTTTTACAGGAGTCTTTTGTAAGGCATCATCCATACTGTATTAATAATATTTAAAGAGTTTTGAATATGTGACTACACATTTGACAAATATATTTTAATGATTGTCTAATGTTCTTGGAGTAACTGTGCCTTTCTGCAAAGTACTAAAATGACAACCAAGAAAGTTCTAATGCACATCAGGAACCGTATACGAATAAAAAAATTTGGGAGGAAAAATTGAGCTTTTTTACACACTATATATGTATGGTCCTGAGGAAGGAAACCCTGCAAATGATTTAACATTAGCTTATTTTAATTAGGGATATCAGTGTAGTGAAATCTCTGTGTCATGTTCCAGAATGAAAAGGATTTTATTTTTTTTTTGTCATTTCCTCTCAACCCACTTTTTTATTCCTTAAATAATTTATATTCCTTTCATTATATGTGTTAATTCTCTTCTCTGTGAATCTCCCTTTACTTAATGTCAGCAGGAGTATGGTATTAGCCAGGAAGTGTAATCCTTTTTCACTTAACCTTCCAAGCGGTATTAGCCAAATCATAGGGATATGTAATTTTCTCAGTGACTTGTCCAATTTCACAATGCACATACAAACAGACTGTAAGCTTGGTTAATGCTTGCTCTTTGAACATTTTATATCTGCACATTACATTTTGCACAGACTAATAAGCACTATAAAATAGTTTTCCTTTTGTCTGGAATATCTGTGCTACCATGTCCATGCTTTTTTTTTCTTTCTTTTTTTTCGTTTTTCTCGTGAGAATGAGTGCTCATGCAACTGTTTCCCTTCAGATACAATATCAGGCTGGAAACAGAAAAACAATCTTTCAGCTAAGTGATATGTGAAAAGTGTCACATTCTCACCTGGCAGTAATTGCCTACTGGTGTTGCTCAGCTGCAGCGGTAGACGTTGTCATGGTTTGAGGGTTTGGCCGTGCTTGGATTTTGTCATTCATGAATTGCAGTCACGTGCTGTTATTTTCCCCTGCTTTGCTCAATGTTAATCTTGTTTTATTACTGTAATTGTCTTTTACTACTAATTAATAATTCGTAATTAGCATTAGTAATTTGTTTATGGTGAAGTTTTTTTAGTCATATTCTGGATGTCGTTTTGTTTTATTTGATACAATTTGCCGCTGCCTTGTAAGAAAAAAACTGGTCCTTTTTGCACTCTAGTTGCTGTAATTCTCACTTTTACTATTTGCCACTCACCCTTTGCAGTAAGTCTTGAAACATATACCAAACTGTATTTTTCATTGTCTGACTCTTTGAACTGCCTTGGTGCTGAGATGTCCTATGCAAATAAACTAGATTGGTTGATTTTGCTTAAAACAATCTCAGTGCCCGCCTCCTTCAGTCGAATGGATTCTGTTTGTTTTAAGAGGTACGCCTTCACGCGACACCGCTTTTTGCCACTCTGTCCTGCACCCTGTTTCATCCCGATCTATGTCTAGATCCTCATAAGGTGAGAAAAGAGGGGATGGGGTAAGAAGATGTATGCATCTATGAATACTCTGAGGTATGTAATAAAATGCTCGCATCACAAACTGCTAGGTGTAAGAAATGTGCAGTTTCACTAAATTCCTGGTGACTAAAGGTGTTACTAAGAATGCGTGTGTGTTTGATGAAAGGGATTCATGTGAGTCACAGTTTGCTAAAAGACTAGCAAAAAAAAGTAATCTGGCCATAGGCACCGAATTAATGACATCTGCTGGGGCTGTGCAGCTCTACAAATGGCAGAAGAGTGAAAAAAAAAAAAACATAAATGAAAGACAGAAAATGAATTGGTTGGCGAAACGTTTCTTCTTTCTCATCATCACTCTTTTATTTACATCACATTATTGGCTGAAATCATTGTGACTGGTGCACATAAAGCTAATCAAACTTGCCAGACAAGCTGGCAACTTCTCTCTCATAAAAGAATGCTGATAACATTGAATGTGAAAGGTGGATAATGCAACGAGCATAAAGACTTAGCCCAAGGCTTACACTGAAAATGTAAAAGTTATTTGTCTAAATTTGTACGTATGCTGAAGTGGTACAGGTTTCACATAAAGAAGTTGGCCACAGGAGTTACTGATCTGTAAAATGACAGTAGACCTCCTTTAAACACTAGTGTGACCCATTCTGAAAAGTAGACAATAGGTATGGTTGTTGACCAAATGCCAAAAACATCAGTAATAATCTTAGGGGAAGCAACTGTTGCTTCACGTCGAACAGGGAGTTATGAGTCCATTTCCAAATAATTTAAAGGGGATCAATTTACAGTAATAAAAATGCCAAAGACAACTACATTCTTCCATGCAGTACAATGCTCTAATTGCGCAAATGCTCTTTCAAAACTTAAAAACTTTTTGCAATGTTAAATCAATTTAATTAAAAAAACTAAGCTAAATATGTGGAAGAATGCATGTCTTCAGTCAGTGCTGACAGTTTCTTACTTGAAGCTCTTCAGAGCAGCAGACAAATGAAGCAGCCGAGTTCATCAGGACAAGGCGAGATGCTAATCCTCTTTTCCAGTGAGATGCATTGCGCAGTTTCAGAAATAAAGAGCTTTTGAACACCTTTTCTGATAAATGTATGACTTGTGTTCTCTCATTTATGATGGTCATCCTATAATTGTCTTATCTTCAGGCACCCCCTACTACTTCAGTGATATTGACTTCTTAAGTTCCACTAGTAGACATAAAGATCATTTAGCAAGAGATCGCTGATCTGATAAAGTCAAGAGGTTTGTAAACATAATGTGCCGCAAAAATTTAAGATAGATTAAATGCATATATAACGCAGTAAGTCACTGTGAACAAATGGAAATATTTTTTTTTCCTCATTGTGTGACATTTAATTAGTGCTAGGATCTGGCCATGAAGGATTGAAACACAGAGGGAAAAAAATAGACAACCCAGAAAGCACTGAATTAACCCACCTTCACTGTGTGACTATGCAACATAATTAAGAAAAGCCCCATCCTGGATGAAGTAGTTCTCTTTTTAATCCCAAAGCCTACAGAAGCTACATTTGCAGCTTCACTGGCGTCGACCTTGGCTTTTTTGAAAATTTGCTCAAGGAATCTAAGTGATTATAAATTCCCCAAAAGAAACGCTGGTCCAATGTCTTCAAGACCAGAATAAACAAAATGCTTACTTATCCAACAAGTAAAAAAAAAAAAAAATCAAAAGTCAATCAAGGAAATAGGAAGAAAATTACATACATTCAAAACCCTTGTTCATCCCATCACAGTTTTTAGATGCCTCAAAGTGCTTCAGGTTCTTTCACATTTACATTTCTTTACTCTGACAGAGCTTTTAAATTATTTAGTTCCATATCTGTGTTTCTGCATCTGTCAAGCCTTCAGACCTATTAAAAACACCAACGGGCTAGCCTAGGAACCAATCAAGCCTCGTATGTCATTGGCTATGGCAGAGTGCAGCTGGTAATCCCTTTGTTCAAATAAATTTCCAACTGGCCTTGTACATGCAGGGACAATCATTATTATTTATCTATTGTGATCAAGTTTGTTAAACGACTCGGTCAGGAATAATCTACATTTGCTTAGCAGTGTAGACACGGCTAGAAACAGACAGCTGGGGAAACAAATGTCTCTCATCATGCCACGGACAAGCCACATACAATTGCCATGCTTTGTGGTGAAATTGCTGTAGAAGACTGAGTAGTTTGTAGTTGCCATTTTCTATTTAAAAATAATCATTTTTTGGTTTGTTTTTGGTTCTAGCTGGGGTTTTTATATGTTCCCAGAAACTGGAGGTGGGAGATGATTTTTCTAAGCTTCTGTGATGTTGGAAATTTTTTAAATTGCTTCTGGTATGGAGTGGTGTTACAGTCACAAGGCAATAGGGGATTCTCTAAATTTTTAGCCTGCTTTTGTTTTATGAAATGACATCAAACTTATGAGCCTCTTGTCTGTACATTCAAAGCTGCTTTACAATTAAATCAAACGTTCAAGTACAAACTGCTGGGTTGTAGCCACAGCTGCCCTGGGGCAGTAGACAGAAGCGAGACCACCACGCACCAACACCAACAGCCCTTCTGGGCACCTCCATGGCGGGTGAAGTGTCTTGCACAAAAACACAGACTTGAACCGACAACCCAAAGATTGCAGGACAAATTCCTACCACCGTTGCCACCATCAACCCTTATGTGTAATTATTACGGCGCCTGAAATCAAATTAAGTGAAAACTGGTAGTCAGAGGCAGTGGCCATGAGGAAATACTTCTCATTTTTGTGAAAATCAGAAAAAAAAAAAACTTGCAACACTCCACATATTAAGTAGATTTGAGTGTGTAGAGATGTATGTGCCTGTAACGACTGAAAACTACAGGAATTGTTTTTATATCAACCTTCTTGCACTACACAGGTGCTGCTAACGCCTGAAGGCAAACTGACCTCAGGCGATTGTCATCCAGCAGACAATAGATCCATATCGAAAATAGGTAAACAGAGGTACGACACTTTGTGTGACAGGTTGAAAAAGATTGACTTAAATGTTACACAAAATGAGCAAATTCATGTCTGAATTGTCTGAACAACGGTCACAGTAAGCAAAGACTGAAAACATAATTTAGTGACATACACTATTTTGTGTTTAAAAACAAGTCTAAAAACAGCAGCTCTTTAACAAAGAAACACAAGGATGCTGTGGTTAAAGTTATTCCACAGTACTGTTATCAGATATGTGCTGAAACGACTTGGCTCTGTCACCCTCAGATAAATTGCTTTTGTCTCTACCGACTGTGCTTGCTGTGTTTTTCTGCTTTCGAGTAAATGCTTTTGTGGAGGAAACATCACTTATCAATCTTGTAATTGTTCCTATTTCTCTCGCATATTATGACTCCGGTGGAGTTGTTTAAATGTATTTCTAAGGCGAGTTGTGAGAAGTGTGAAAAGCTTGTCATTCAACATGTTTATTTCAACATTTTTCGCATGGCAAAGCCTCCATTTATCTGGCATGCCCATGTCTGTGGTGTGGCAACAGATGGAATCCCATATTGATATCAATACATTTGAATCAACATTTTGTTTCTTTGACAATTTTTTTAGGTTTTATGAAAGTTTGGAGTCAAATTCTGTACATTTATTTATTTAAAGTAGAAGAAATAAGTGACTTTTTTAACACTAAATGTTTATGAACCATTTTTTTTTTTAAATGTTGATATAATAATGGAGATGTAGGATGTGGTGCTCATTTTGGAAGCATGTTTAAGTAACTCTGGTACTTTAGTACTGATTTGTTCTTTTTGTAGACTTTTTGTTCAAATTGATTTTGGTTAGGGGATTAAATGTTTGGATAGTTATTCCCTCTGGTTTTGAAGGCTGCATAGTTGGAAGAATATTTCCTCTTATTTAATTTTGCACAACAAAAATGACAACAAGATATTGCTTTTAAATATCTGAGAACAGCTAATTAGTATCTCAAAAGCTCAAATAATACCTGAACTACGACCCCAAATCCCAGAGGAGTTGAAAACAAATCTTCATGGGCCAAAGAGCAGAGAGAGAAGGAGGAGGAAGCTCAAACCATCTATTCTCGATCATAACTCTTTAGTTAGAGATGTAAAGAGGAGCAGCAAAACAAATGAGATGGATTAGCGTTGCTTGCCAACAACTGATGCTGTCATTCAACATTCAAGGCATGTTAGTGTGGAATGTTGTCTCTTCTGGCCAGATATTAAGCTGTTAGCATGTCATGACAGTCATGAGACTACCATACAACAACATACATAATCTCTATCACCAAAAAGCAAAACTGAAATCATTAAGTTTTAGTGCCAGAGGTAAATGTTACCTTGTGAGCAAGGAAACATTTTTGTTACACACAATAAACAAATGGCAAATAACTTCAAACCTGCATTTTCCCCAATAACATGATGATTAATGACCCAACCAGCAGGTTCAGCAAAAGTGACAAGAGTGTTGTTGTGCCTAACAGCATCATTAATATAAAGTTATTTTAAAAGTCTTTTTAAATTACTACCTGATCTTAAATACAAGTTGACATTTCCAGGGAAAACCTTGTGCGTGACAAAGGCTTCTGGATTCGGAAATAAAAGCATAACTTACACAATCCAAAGTGTTTTAGGTGTTCTCACTTTTAAACAAAGGTGGGTTTTTTTTATTATTATTTTAGCTGTTTACTGTTGAGCAATTTTCAGTTAAATGGGATCTCAGTTCTGTGTTCTCCTTTTAAAACCCAAATATAAACCTGGCTAATAATAACCCATGGGAGTTTAGAGTGATAACAGTTTGGGGGAAGTTGCTAGCTGCTGGTGGGTCGTAGATTTTTTTTAATTATATATATGAGACAGATTTCAGACAAATATAAATAATTAAATAGCAGGAGAAATGTAAGTAGGATTACAAGTAGTTAGTAAATTATAGTGCCTTCCAAAAGAGTTATACATACCTTAACAAAATATGCATATTTAAATGATAGTCAGGGGTGCAAGATGTGACTAGTAATTGCAATGCCGTATTCATGCGTGTGTGCTGTGGGTTGACTTTGTCTTGACACATACTGCTCTAGCATGGCAATCAAGCCTGATTCATTGAATAAGGCATAAACATAATCCCTTTGTGTAAAACAAAGCGAGAAGAACAATTGATTTAGTTGCTTTTTTTTCCCCAAAACTAACTTTTTATTCAATTCTAGCAAACATGTTATTAAATACGAGGTCATTCCTGTTCCAGAAACCCTGTGGGTTGTTTGTTCACCCAGGAACTTGACCTTTAATTACAGTGCTTTGCAAAGTTATACAGACCCCTCGGCATTTTTCACATTATCGCATAACAACCTCAAACTTTATTGCACTTTATTGGATTTTTTGATAGACCAACACAAAGTAGTGCATAATTTGGAAGTGGACAAAAAAAGGATACATAATTTTCTTGCGGTCATACACTTTGATTCAACCCCTCCTAAATAAATACTTTCAAGAGCTACCTTTTCTTAACTTGACTGTAGCTGCAACCTTTTATGGAAAGGTTCTCCAATTCCAGTCTTGAGAGCTCTTGTCCTGCTACACTTAGATGCATCATGCTCTACCACACCTCAATCAAATGCTGGCAACATAATTTGTTGATTTTATTCAGGGAGGTAGTGACCCCTGCATTCATTTAGGGCAGTAACGATTCCTCAAATGATTTGAGTACCTCGATTATTCGAGGAAAATTTATCTGCCCTGAAGCTTCGTTGGATTATGTTTCATCATACCTGGACGGGTCATTATTTGCATTGCCCAGTGCTCTCATTTCCACCTATGAGTTGTTGCTACGTGCTAAGTGCTAAGTGCTAACGTCCAATTTTCAAGTTTGGTCTGGGAGGCTTTTATTGACTGATGATAATGCTCCGATTTTTATCATTTTTTGGGGGGACCAGTAAGCATCCTTAAAATGACTGGTGCGATGCCTGGAGTACGGCAGCTTTTCTCCTCTTTGAGCTGCCGCCTGGTGGCCGGGTCAGAACAAACGGCGGAGAAGAGCACGGTATTTATACAGGTGAGCGGAAAAAACTGAGCAGAATGTGCATGCTTGGTAAATATTAGATTTAATATTCTGCACATTTATTCATCCTTTGCACACTTACATTTATAGTTTGGTCTATTTAATTCTGTGTGCACGTGTGCATGTGTGTGTGTGTGTGTGGGTGGGTGCGTGTGTGTGTGTGTGGCCTTGTATTTGATACATTGCAAGGACCATTTTTCCAACACATTCTACGTGGAGGGGAACAACTGCCCCTTATAAGGGCAAAAGCCCGGACCCAGGAAGGGGAGGCATTTGGGTTATGAGTTAGGTTTTAGGACTAAGATGTAAATTGAGATTGGGTCAGGTTTATGCTTAGGCATCAACTGGTAATGGTCAGGTTTAATAAGAGGCAGGTTTGGGCTAAGTAAATGAATGCAACATGAAAGGAAGTCAATGCAAACTCCTTGAGAATATAGAAAAATATAGTACTTATGTATGTGCATGTGGGTGATTCTCACGAACATGGTA
>NW_015116025.1:39630-41518 GCF_001443285.1 Poecilia latipinna
ATGGTACAACTTACAACAAAAATAAAAACGCATTGTATGCACACAAAAACACACCTTCTTTATAAAATAGAATCTAATTTTATTGTTCAATGTAAAATTATAACCTCTATGCATATTTTTAAAGGTATTTTTAGACATTTTAGTCTGACTTTGACGAAATAAATTCATTACCGTAACACAATTTTGATGAAGAAATATGAAACCACAAAAACATTTTTCCACTTTTTTTGGACACCATGGACTTCAGTGTCCACAAAGGATAAGGTACCAACAAAGAATAGTCATTAATAACAAAATTTATTATTTTAATGTAAACAATTATTTCATTACCGTAACATGAATACAATTTTTAAAATCTATTTTTGTTCTAATTTTGTGTTAAATCATTAAATTGAAAAAACAACACAACCATAATATAAAAGAGTCTGACCATTTCATTGAGGAATTAAAAAGTTCATGTAATTCTTTTATTTAATCTAAATAAATTATCATAAAATGAGCATAGCGGTAATGAAAAAACATATGTCGGTAATGAATAAGAATGTTTCGGTAATGAACACGTTATAATTACACTAACATTTAACTACACATAAATAATAAAATGGCATGTAATCCTTAACCCTAACAAAACATACATCTGCAAATTAAACATTTTACCAACATTGAGCCATGGAAACAAACCCACAACTAACTTTTTTTTCATCTCTGCGTATTGCTTGGAATGTAAGGTTGGGCAATTGGACGGATTCATCAATCCTCGACAATAGTAGGGCTGCAGTGATACAATAATCTCACGATACACGATATTCTGCTCACGATATGATATATATTGTGATAATCAGCAAACGATACAATTCAATACATTTTTGCCATTTTCTGGAAGATTTTAGAGTGAGAGTAATTTTGGTGACATTTTGTGACTATTATAGAGTTAGATGGAATTAATTTAACTGAAAACTGATTAAAAACACCAACTACACAATACCTGGCTCTGGTTGGACACAGACACAGACTTAAAGTCGACAGCTGGACAAAATTAATCAAAGAAGTGGTGAGAAAACATGCTTCTTTTAATTGAAACAGTACAAACTGTAGCTTGCATGCATTTGTGAAGTAAATAAAGTGCACCAAGTACCTGCTCTGAATAGTTTGATACCTTTTTAACACACTTAACATCTGAAGGAATCACTCTAAGCCTGATGACCTAATCACTCTCCCGGCGAAGCAAGCAGTGAGTGAGCAAGGTGACAGTTGGATGTTTTGATTCTTGCGGATGAATATCTATTTTTTTCTAGGAAAGAAAATATTGATATATATTGCAAAATCAATATTATTACACAGCCCTAGACAGTAGGTTATGTCCTTCACTGGTTGGTTGATTTATTTATTTATTTATTTTCTTTTTTATCTAAGGGTGATTTATTTATTGAGGTGGCTCGGGCATCCTCACCAGATGCCCAAGCCACCTCAACTGGCTCCTCTCAATGTGGAGGAGCAGTGGCTCTACTCTGAGTCCCTCCCAGATGACCGAGCTTCTCACCTTGTCTCTACAGGAGAGCCCAGAGAAAAAACATTTTAGCCTCTTGTAGCTGTGATCTTGTTCTTTTGGTGATGACCCAAATCTCATGCCCATAAATGAGGGAAGGGTTGTAGATTGGCCAGTAAATTGAGAGCTTTGTCTTTTGACTCAGCTCTCTCTTCACCAGGGCAGACCGGTGCAACTGAGAAAATGTTGCATATTGCTGAACCATAATGGAAAGCCATTACTGCTTACAGTGAAAAGCAGTATATGCTTCACTGTGGACGCTGCACCAATCCACCTGTCAATTTCTCACTCCATTTTCCCATCCATGACTACAGATATACTGGGAACTAAACCTGTAGATCA
>NW_015116025.1:45598-48495 GCF_001443285.1 Poecilia latipinna
AGGTTGGGCAATTGGACGGATTCATCAATCCTCGACAATAGTAGGGCTGCAGTGATACAATAATTTCACGATACGATACACGATATTCTGCTCACAATATGATATATATTGTGATAATCAGCAAACGATACAATTCAATACATTTTTGCGATTTTCTGAAAGATTTTAGAGTGAGAGTAATTTTGGTGACATTTTGTGACTGTTATAGAGTTGGATTGAATTAATTTAACTGAAAACTGATTAAAAGCACCAACTACACAACACCTGGCTCTAGTTGGACATGGACACAGACTTAAAGTCAACAGCTAGACAAAATGAATCAAAGAAGTGTTGAGAAGACATGTTTCTTTTAATTGAAACAGTACAAACTGTAGCTTGCATGCATTTGTGAAGTAAATAAAGTGCACCAAGTACCTGCTCTGAATAGTTTGATACCTTTTTAACCTTGAGACTTAACATCTGAAGGAATCACTCTAAGCCTGATGACCTAATCACTCTCCTGGCGAAGCAAGCAGTGAGTGAACAAGATGACAGTTGGATGTTACAATACTTGCATTACTATATCGATTTTTTTCTAGGAAAGAAAATATTGATATATATTGCAAAATCAATATTATTACACAGCCCTAGACAGTAGGTTATGTCCTTCACTGGTTGGTTGATTTATTTATTTATTTATTTTCTTTTTTATCTAAGGGTGATTTATTTATTGAGGTGGCTCGGGCATCCTCACCAGATGCCCAAGCCACCTCAACTGGCTCCTCTCAATGTGGAGGAGCAGTGGCTCTACTCTGAGTCCCTCCCAGATGACCGAGCTTCTCACCTTGTCTCTACAGGAGAGCCCAGAGAAAAAACATTTTAGCCTCTTGTAGCTGTGATCTTGTTCTTTTGGTGATGACCCAAATCTCATGCCCATAAATGAGGGAAGTAAATTGAGAGCTTTGTCTTTTGACTCAGCTCTCTCTTCACCAGGGCAGACCGGTGCAACTGAGAAAATGTTGCATATTGCTGAACCATAATGGAAAGCCATTACTGCTTACAGTGAAAAGCAGTATATGCTTCACTGTGGACGCTGCACCAATCCACCTGTCAATTTCTCACTCCATTTTCCCATCCATGACTACAGATATACTGGGAACTAAACCTGTAGATCACGACCTGATGAAGCCAACAGGACCACATCACCTGCAAAAAGCAGAGATGTGATCCTAAGGCCACCAAAACGGACCCCCTCCACATCTTGGCTGCGTTTAGAAATTCTGTCTATGAAAGTAATGAACAGAATCGATGACAAAGGGCAGCCTTGGCAGAGTCCAACTCTCACCGGAAACCAGCCCGACTTACTGTCAGCCCCTACAGGGCTCCCTGAAGGACACGGTCGAACACCTTTTCCAAGTTCACAATACGCATGTAGATTGATTGGGCGAACTTCCACGGACCCTCCAGGACCTGCTGAGGGTGTAGAGCTGCTCTTGTGCTCCACGAACAAGACAAAAACCACACTGCTCTTCCTGAAGCTTAGATTCGACTAATCCAGAACCACAGAATAGACATTACCAGGGAGGCCTAAGAACCCTCTGTAGTTGGAGCATACTCTGTATCCTCCCTTTTTAAATAGGTGGACCACCCCCCTGGGCTGCCAGTCCAGGAGAACTGCCCCCAGTATACATCTTCTTTCACTCATTCACCTTCCAAGTAAAATTTTGATAGCGGAATATCCTTAACTGAATCGAAAAACCATCAAATTGGATCATGAGTTGAAATGGGTCCCTCTGTATCGAAGCATTTTTGGAAATTTTAATTGATAGCCAGCACTACTTCCTTTTGACCTTCACATTAGGTAATTAATATTTGTTGCCATAAAATAGTATAACCATTTTTCATAAATAGGAAGTAAATCAAAAACTGCTGTAATTGTGTAAAAAAAACAATAAGAAGGAGCATTAAAGTTTAAATGCACTATGTATTTATCTATTTTTTAATTTCAAAAAGACACTGTTCATCACCGTAATCTTGTTTTTCATTACCGCAACAGGTCTAAAATTACGCGGTAATGAAAGTTGTGCATTACGGTAATGAGTGACATTCGCATGAGATAGCTTAAAATGGTAGCATGCCATGGTGAGTCAGCTAAAATTTTTTCACCTACAATACAAATTCCCTGATATCTTCTCTACAGAAAAATATCTAATCATTTACTTTTTAAGCACATGAGGTAATGCACATTACGGTAATGATCGCCTGTGGTGTGGAAATAGGCATATGCGAGGAGAAACGTAACAATTATCATAATCAAAAGACATCAAACAATCTTATTTTTTAGCCATCTTTTGTCTTCTCTTTTTTGTGGTGCATTATGGGTCAAAATAACTAAATTTTAAAAATTTTTAAAAATATAACAGGACTTTGAACAAGGTGCTACGGTAATGAGTTTTGCACCTCTGGACACTCACTTTTATTAATATATTTTTTATTATTTAATAGGAAATCATTAAATATTACAATATTGATTTAGTTAACACAGTTTTAAACAAGTTGGTAGTATTTTTTTATAAACCAGCCTGAATAATTACAATGATAAATTGAGGTGAAAGCATTTTTTTTACTTCGGACGCATTGCGGTAATGAATTTCTGACTCCAAAATTAATTAAAAAACATTAAAAAAACTATTTTGGTAACTAACAATTAAGTGTGCCAAATATTAGAAATTATGATTGTTCAAATAAAAGTGAATTATTTTTAATTTTCATGAGTATGACTTTAAAATCTTCTAAAACATTCAAAAGACTAGGTTGTGAGAATCACCCAGCCGCACCCAGGTGTGCTAACCACTAGACCTGTGCAACAAGATATTACTTAAACAGAACCAGTGTGGCAACACAAAGTACACCAAATC